>NC_041370.1:12188870-12436370 GCF_900634415.1 Cottoperca gobio | reverse complement strand
ACTGAACTGAATACTTTATAAAAAGGGGAAGTGTTTTATTGACAGATAGAGGAAGTACAATGACCAAAACAGCAAGCGTCATGGTAAGAAAATCCCACATTTCCTTTATTGCTCAGGACCAAAAACAAAACCAGCTGTTTTTTTTAAATTCAACATTTTAAAGTCCATTTTGTCCATATGAAAAAGAAATCTCATGAGGATTACAAGATCATTTCAGACCTACCTGATTTGCAGCCTCATCAGTTTCTTCTCTCATAATCCAAATATTCTTGTTTGACTCTCGGTAACGTAATCCAGGTAATGCTGTGCTTAGCATTGTGCCAGCGTCTTTTATTTCTAACTTGTATTGTCCAGGAGCAAAGGTTTTCAAAATAAAGTCACAAGACTGAGATAAGCTCCTCCTAACAGTAAAATCAACAAGTCCGAGTGCAATGACTAGATCAAACTACTACTTATCACACGTTTTGCTTATTGACTGTCATTTAGAATCAGTCAAAACACCTCCAGCGCCTTTGCTACCGTCTTTAATCTGATCATTTGATGAATTTATGTTCCAACCATATGATTTAGCACGTGACAAATATGACAGTAAAAAAACTTCCAAGAGAAAAGCTTCAAAAAAAAGTTTTGCTTTATTCAGACTTCACAGATCCATGGTCAACAGTTACAGTAACTCAGTAGTAGGTGTGTTTTTAGCAGGTTTAAGGTTCAGCTTGTCCCATAACAGTCATGGGAGATATGTTGAGTCAGAGCAGTGCCATCAGCAAACACATATCGTGTACATCGACCTGTAGAATTGCTGGAAGACAATGACCCACGTAATTGACAGTCTAGAGTGCTATATTTAACAATCTTAATAGCCAGCACGTGTAAACAAAGATTCTTGTGTTAATCTCAATAAATGTACTTTCGAAAAATGACCCTTTGACTAATTATACGAGGACTTCACTTTGTGTAAGCACCAAATCATTTTGTTTTTAAAAACTCTTGTATTTAGAATTCAATGCAGAGAAGAATTATTTGGTATTTAGCAGCTGATTGGCAATATGGGGACATTTCTGATGGGCAACATTTTTAAATATTTGACAGCAAACAAGGGTCATACAGAGACACAGTAAGACATAGTAAAAAACTTACTACATCAAAAAATACAAGGTTAAACAACAAACATTTGAACAACAGGTCTACAATCTTTAGCTCTAACTAAAAGCTACGGATTGGACAGGAGTTAGTTGACTCTGCCTACACAGTGTCGCTATAAAGCACACACTAAACCACCAAGATCTAGCTAAACAGAACTAGAAATACTAAGTTACTATATAAAATAGTAAAAACAAAAACATGTCCACAGTGATTGTGTCTGCTTACGCAAGACCAAAGTTGCTACAGGTTAGTCTGACCTCAAATCAGCTACTCTACACAAAGGTTAGTTTTAGTCTCCATCGCAGTCTCTCCACAGAAAGGCAGAGACCCCGTTGAGCGCCACGGGACCGAGAGCACTAGGAATCCATCCCCGCTGAGGCTCTCGCGCCTGCCAGAATCTGAAACTCTACCTGCAGCGTAATTTCACACAGTGTGCCTCTAAATGTCAGCTGAAGGAGGACAGGAGCTCAAATGGAGGTTAAACTAAGATTCAGGTGAGAACACAGCTGTTTATCGGTTCGCATCTGTACACCACACACACACACACACACACACACACACACACTTCACTGCTCCTCGTCTCCGCAGTGCCAGGTCAGCTTCTGCTCATAGAAGTCGATGACCACCTGGGGGCACCTGGCGCTGGCCTCACGGGCTGGCAGCAGGGCCACATCGTCGGAGTTCTTCCTGTGAGGGGGAAACACGAGGAAGATACCATTAAGATGGCGACTTCCAATTTGAAACTTTTCCACAGCAGCACACACTCCTGCCAGTTTGGAAAGGTAATTGTGAAGAAGGTAAGGCTGAGAGGAGTGAATCACATCCGATTTTAAAAGTCAGTTTATGTATGCGTTTCTTTTCTCATTTGTCTCAATTGAATTCTTCCTTATTTTTATTGTGTTTTAAATTATGTAATATCTTTGCCTTATGTAAAGCACTTTGAATTACCTGTGTTTAAAAGGTGATAATATAATATGGTATAAGTGGCTGCTTCTTTATTCTGCGGCGAGCTCTCCATAATCAGTTACACATCTGAGGAATGTTTGTCAGGTGGTCTCTGCCAATATTGTCCAACTTTGTCTCCTTAGTTAATGATATATTCAACAACAAGATGAAACAGCCTCATAAATCTGACTGTAGAAGCTTCATCTTCCTTTCTGTAGTTTGAACATGTAGATTGCAGCTTTAAACATGAACTACTTTGACTTTCACCATCACACACATTTACCCAACCCCCTGGCATTCATTCAAGGACAGAGAAAAGAGGAAGCGGTGAAGTTACCATTTGACGAGAAACATGAGCTCTCCCTGTTTGTCTGTGGAGCCGATGATGCATTCAGGCTCGAGGTAAGTGCTGAGGTTAGTGGGGGTCTCTGACTGCTCGTCATTCGGCTCGCTGTTGCTCTGCTCAGTGTGAGCCTGCTGCTGAGACTGCATATAGGACTGCAAAGAGGATGACAAGGACACAAGGTGCCGCAGTTAGAAGACGCCACAAAGACAATATCTGCATAGGAGACAACCTGAACAGGGCGTCTACATTTAGTTTGTACTTTACATGCCCATTGCGAAACAAAGGACATTTTTATTGCTTTCACTTTCAGGGTCATTACGGAACTCTCCACCTTCTCGCACCATTTACTTTCATATTGAGCCTTAAAACTCAAAAATGTAGGAACAAAATATGCCAACATAGTCAGATGTTATTCCCCGACTCTAGTGCAGATTGTCTGAGTGTAATGCCCTACATAAAACATTCTAATAATATGTTGTTTATTCCCCTTTACAGATTTAGGTGAGGAAGTTCAGATGGAAACAACATACATTTACAAAAACTCCACCACTGAGTCTCACATAGGCCTACTCACAATTTCTGTCTCCTGCTCTGTCATTTCTTCTTTGGGAATTAACTCTTGTACGTTTTGCTCTTCCTCATTCAAATAATGGGTGTTTCTCAGGAACTCTTCAATGAGTTCAGGACAGTCAAGATTGTCCTCAGGTTCCCATGTGTTTTCTGCACTGTAAATACGTCAAAAGGAGAAGAGAATATATTTAAATATCATGCACAAAAAAACAAAGGAAAATCCCACAACACGAGCAAGCAGATCTCACTCACTCAGTGAAACCTTTCCACTTCAGGAAATACTCCACTCTCCCATTAAAGATTCTCCGAAGAATTATTTTTTCTACCACAAACTCCTGGACAACTGGAGTCTCCTCTGTCTTCCTCTGTTTGGCAGTCTGCTTCTTTCTCATCCTGCCATGAGTGAGGTAGGAAATGAATGACAACCAGCGTGTTACTTGCAAAACAAAACAGAAAGTGTTACACCAGAGTGTTGTGAGTACACAGCTGTGTCTTTCAGACAATGATCCATACACTTATTGTAGCGCTAAACCTGCGGTTACTTTCGGGAGCACAACATACTACTCAGTCAATCCAAAACGCAACACGTTAGTATCTATACACGTTTATAGCTGATTCAGATTAGCTTTCAGGATATTGTGCAATCAGCAGCCTGGAAACGTGCCTGAGTGAAGCACAAGACGTTACAATGAACAATATTGCACGTACGCTTTCGCTGTTTACTTAATCTCGGCGGACAGCCTGCTGCGGTGCTGCTCGGCTCTGTTTGGAGCACGTCGCTGGAAACTACATGCACACAGAGCCGCCGATGCTGCTTTGTGCGCAAATGTTTCGCTCGGCGTGTTTACATGAGCGAAACAACTTTTCATGAATTACTTCAAATTAAAGATGGCCGTGGATGCTCGGAGGAAGTGGTTGCCAAGGGAAAAGGTCATGCCAGGAAAACCGGGAGGAGACGACGGGGACGAGCGCACCGCCGACCAATCAGAGAGCAGTCCGTTCCTCGTCCAGTGGTCCGGAACAGCCCTGCCACCCATGGGCGTCAACTGGGTATGGCAGGGGACTGTGTGCACTTGATATGCCACACTGGGATTATAGACTGGTGCCAGGTTTCTGTTTCTTTGATCTTTTTGTTTATTGTCAGTGGAAGCAAGTATGAATTTATTTGGAAGATACATGCAGGGAAAAGGCTACAAGCATAAAATAAAAAACTAAACCTTATCGGAAATCTGAAATGTAATCAATATGAGCGCCTGATAGAGCCATGTGCTTCACCATATATATTATATTATATTATATATTATATTATATTATATTATATTATATTGTATTGTATTGTATTATATAATATTATACTATACTATACTATATTATATTATTTACATTTAAGGTACAATTTTGAGGTATTTGTACTTTACTTATGTATTTCCGTTACTACCTTAAACTTCTATTCTACTAAATTCCACAGGAAAAATAGAATAATTCTATTAAATTGAAATCCACTTAATTTATTTTACCACTATAATTGGTAGTAAATTACTTTGCAGCCAAATATTTTACATATAAAAACATATGATCATCAACAATTAGGATTTTTTAATTATGACATTGTTAAAGATTTAATTATCCAACAGTATAGTAACAATTAGCTCAATTTTGACAACACTAAAATGCATAATTTAAAATTAAACTATACATATATAATGTAAATAATGTTATACAGAATTGTGCAATCATGCCTATAATGTTGAGAACGTTTACTTATTATTTACTGTAGTACATTTTGTTGCTAACATTTTAGTTAAGTTATTTTCTGAATGCAGTACTTTTACATGTCATGCGGCTTTTATATTGTCTTTTTGCTACTTTACTTAATAAAATCCACAAGCACAAATAGGTTTTCACGGAGGGGATCTTTACTCCTCGACCTCCTAATCCGCATTGAGGAGAATATAAAAAATCACCCTTTGGACGATTTGATTGACAGTGCCCTGTTAGCCAATGGGAAACCCTAAAGCTGCTGATTGGCCAAGTAACCACCACTAACAGGCCTTCCTACTTGACCATATTTACCTTTTTTCCACCACTTATTCTGCGCAGTTTTGCAAAACACCACTGGGGGACGCTGCCTGCTTGTATTGTGCTGCGGTTCAACTCCTGCACCCCGGGTCACTAATTAGAATGGATTAATGCTGCAAAGCTCATAGCAAAAGGCAGCAGAACAAAAGGTTTTACCAGGAGATGGACTCACGTTGGAGCTGCACAGTTGTTTCTGATACCATTTCATCCTCAAGGCAGGATTATGTAACATTGGGCGCATTTGTTCATGAAAGTTACCTAAGCATTCACTGCAACAGCCCCATAAGAATGTAACACAGATACAAGGATGCCTACAGTAAAAGCAGCACATGGTGATGTGTCACAGTCCTGAGATTTAATACCTCTTCATTTTCAATGAGAACAGTGGGGAGGCCCTGGGGATGTGATTAAAAGTGGTTTCAGTGAAAAGGCTGGCAGACGCCTGCATGTAAGATGAATGTGGTGTGTATCTTATCCAGAAAAGGAGCTTATTGATTCCGGTCTCAGAGGGGACAGGACACAGGTCTTATGCAGGTTGCAAATCAATGTTTGGTCATTTGGACCTGACACATGCACCCCATTCAACTCTCAGTGCAGTAGATACTTAAAGTAGATGATAGACTGTTGGTGTGATCATCAGGAATTGCAAGTTCTCTATTGATAAAGCCGATGTTGTCCGCTGTTGTTTTCTTCTGTTATTGATTATGAACACTGTGTTGAAAATATTCTCAACAATTAAACAACAACAATTTGCTCTTGCCTCAAATGTGCATGTCTTTCAACAAAGACTTATAAGTCATTAGAGATACTTTCTATTGTTGTCTTCTGAACTGTGACAAGCCTCCACAGTTTTGGCTACAAAAACTATGAAGTTGTATCCTCGAATGACCATTTATGAAATGTTCAGAGGGTGCCAGGGCTTTAATTTTGGCACATTTTGTAAAGGTTTAGAGAAGTTATCTTTATTAATGATTAATAATGGTAAAAATAAGTCTTTCAAGTCTGCAGTTGTTATTTATATATGGATTGTGGTCCAGATGTTCTTCAGGGAAGTAGTTGAATGGTTCATGGAGGGAGTCTCTCTGCCGAATTAAGCTAAAAAAAGACAAACCAAGTGTTATGCTGAAGGAGGATAAACACAGGCCAGACAGATTATTATTTTTACAACATGAAAACCCAAACATTGCTCTTATTAATAACCTATAACTGATGTAAGAATTGGTAGGTGATTTACTAACCATTAATAAAGCCATTAGTTACAATTTATAAACCCTGAATAAAGAGTCCCAGGTCAACAGAACCAGGTCAACCATACATTACATCTTGCAGTACACAGACCCAGAATCCAAGTCAAGACATGTGTTGGTTATCTGCCATATGACCTGCTGTTGCCCTTTGACCCCTTCCTGTCGGCTCTTTTGGGTTTTAGTACTAGTTGCCATAGTAACTGAGCAGCTAATACGGTTGAGCTGTCGCTGCAGGCGCTGGTATGGCAGTAAAGCATGCAGCAAGGTCCTGTCTGGATTTACTGCTCTGCTACAGTATGGATCCCTCTGGGTTATCTTAACCAAACTCTGGAAAGTCAGGAGGTTATTTCAGCTGCGTAACACAATGTTCAGAAACACAGGACAATCATTTCTACATGCACAACCTTTTAAAGAGGTTTTACTTAAACATTTTCACCTTTATGAGATCAACTGAGAGTGAAGATATAGACAGAAAGTATAGTTAGAGAGGGCTATAAGATACAATAAGGAGAACCGGTGACTACATTCTCAAATAACTTGGTACAAATCTTTATTCTACTATTACGGAAACATGAAAACAATAAAGTGACAATCTGGATTCTAGGATTTGAAGTTTAAGGGAAGGGAAGAAAGATTTGAGTTGTTTTATAAGATATGTGTTATGTCTTACATGTGTTTGTAGCCTAAATAACTCAGCAACAGGCAATATTTAAGTGATTTGAGATCTATTTTTGTTCCTAAAACTAAACAGACTGAACTCAGGATTGACCAGGGTACTAAAAATGAAATACAGATGTTGATGAAATAACATGCTCCAGTGTACAGGGTGAAAAGATATATCGCGTTGCACCATCATCCCTTAAATCTGCACACTTCTCTCCCAGACAAGCACATTCCTGGGGCCCACTGTGAATGCAGCCCTCATACAGATGGGCCTTGAGAGCCACCCTGTCAGAGCAGAAATGAGTCCAGATGGCTGGATCCTGCTGTGAGGGGCTGTAGATGGAGTGAGTACTGGTCTGTGTGGCTTAGGCTAACCCTGACTGGACCCTTTTCACACTGAGGGCCCCTGGCGTTCCCTCAGTACCACCTCGAGCCTCTCGGGTTACAGCCAGCGCGAGGACATTCACATTGGTCCTGTTATTCCTAACAAGCATTAATCTGGTTGTGTAAAGAGCAGTAATATTAGTGGCTGGTCTGAGGGGAAAGTGATTTACATGAGCGCATGACTGACTGATTGATTGGCCACATATTTGTACAGTGTTTTCTTGGAGATCATTCTCGCATGTAATGCAAACACACAGCAGCACATTTGGAGTAAAGGCAGCAGTGTGAGAGCTGAGGTGCTTTGCTGTCACCAACTCCGCCACCACTGCAGGAGCTCTCAGCGCCTTCATCAGCTCCACACGATGTCCTCAGATCACATTCAGAGTCGCACACTGAATCAATCTGGTGTCTGGTCCGCATGAGAACAGCAGCGGCTGAGAGAAAAGTGACTCTTCATGAGTAACAGAGGACGTGGAACAGCAGACC
Organism: Cottoperca gobio; assembly: GCF_900634415.1. Taxonomy (NCBI): domain Eukaryota; kingdom Metazoa; phylum Chordata; class Actinopteri; order Perciformes; family Bovichtidae; genus Cottoperca; species Cottoperca gobio. Next base: position 12,428,507 of record NC_041370.1, on the reverse strand, counting down.
ACCTGGGTTTGCTTGCGGAAATCTGTCTCCTGTTTCAGAACACTTATAGTGCCCCCAGATCTTTTCCTCTGTGCTATTCTATACCTTGTTCTGGCATGGAGAGCTGGAGGGGGGTAGTCATTGCTAAGCTTTGTGTCTATAGAGTTACTGGTGATGAATACAGTAGGAATGTATCTCCAGAGTATTCGTTTCACTATAGGTTTTAATGAGAAGATTAAACATTTTAAACCATAAATATGTGTGTATGGATAACTGAAGTAACAACGTTATATTGTGTTTAGGGATTTGAAGGACAGTTCACCCCGAAATCAATATTACATACAAAAACACACATTTCCTCTCCTACCTGAATTGCTATTTTGGTGTGAATAGTGATTGATGGAGATATCGTCCGTACAGATGTCTGCCTTCTCTCTCATATAATGGAACTAGGTGGCACTCGCCTTGTGGTTCTCAAAGCGACAAAAAAATAAATGTGAAAACTCAACAGGAATGTGTCTTTGCGGAAATCATAACCCGGTTACTCAAGATATATACCGAACTACACTACAGTTGGGTAGAAAGAACATATATACATATATATATATATATATATATATATATATATATATATATTGAAGTTCTGCAATATATGTACTATATATGAATGAACAATTTATAAGCTAATCATATATTTTAAATGTTAAATCTAACCCTGAAAAATAGTGAGGTAGAAGATAACGTAGCATAAAATGAAAATAGAAGTAGATCACCTTAAAAGTAAAGTATAGTACTTGTCTTATAACATTCCCCCAATAGCTTCTCTTTTTCATATAAAGTATGTTGCAGTATCAGCAGCAGCCGGATGTATTACTCAAAGATATATTACAGTTTTGTCCTAATGACAACTGACATCATTCACCATCTGAAAACACTAATGTCCAAGATCCAGCTTTTCTTTATGCAGAATCTTTTTAGAGACAATTCCTCATTTGACTCTGTGTAACATGGCTGCAGTGCTATACATTTAACTTTGTATTGCTGTCATTCCAACTGCATCAGAACTGAAACATGAATAAGAAATCATAACCAAATCAAAAGACATAAATGAACCGGACTCTTGGCACAGTTTAGAATTGATAACTTATCTGTACAGAGGAGCTTTCAGATAATCAATGTAAGTAGAAAGTAGTTCCTCCAATACCAGAAAGTAAAGTATGAGGGTCAGCTGGGCTGAAGAAGAAGTTCAGACAGTAGAGGTGGCTTTGTTGGAAGGGTAGACAGGTGGTGACTTCATCCCATGCGCCTCTTGGCTGGGGGTTTCCACCCATCGGATCCTGTAACACTCTGATTGACAGGTGAATGGCACCAATGACAAGCAACCCCCATCCCCCCAGGGGCCAATGTGGCATAAAGTGAATGGATAAGAGTGGAAGGGAGAAAGATCGCCTTTGAACCTAAAAAGACTATTCCCCCCCTTCTTCTACTTCTCCTTTTCTCCCAGTCTTTCTGTGTCATTCTCCTCACTTTTCTTTCTTTTCTCAGTGCGGGTGTGTATTGTTCTTGTGAGTTTTGTGGCTGATGGAGCTGGTTGACTCGAGGCAGAGTAAAATGTGAGTAAAGTTAAATTAAGTCCTTTCAGAGGGACATGGAGGAATGTGTCAGTCAGCTCACAGGCCTACATTTGTCAGGGAAGTTACAGAGAGAAAATGTAAGTATACACTCCTTTGAATGTCATGATATTTCTGTTTAGCATTGTTTACATTTTGAAGACTTTTATGTTTAAATGTAAGATGAATGTTACTTGTTTCTCTGTGAAGGGACTTAAGAACGTAATCCCTTAAATTCTCTTACTTTGATAACATTGTATATCTAGTACTGATGCAATAGTGGTATTTTTTGATAGAGAATGATTATAATAATTGATTTTTGTGATGTAAGACAAATGCTGTGACTGACTTTTGATGGATGGCTCCACTCACAAAGCAATGACTGCTGCTGTCTACACGGAGATTGTTTGCTTTCTTGTGTCCGGCCTTTGTCACACATCCTCTTCCATCTCAGTTTCTCCTGATGTTAAGTGTTCCCTTTCACAGCTGCCCATCAACACCCAGGGAAGCTATACAAGGAACGCTCCCCTGACTTGTTTTTTTTTCCTAATAGGCTAAGGGAAATGCAGAAGACAGGAGAATGGATAGGCTCAACTGGAGCTGCCTTAAAGAAAAACATAGATGTAACATATTAATAATGAGCTCTAGTGATGCTGGTAGGTGCATGTTACTTGTGGACAGAGCCAGGATAGCTGTTTCCCCCAGTTTCCAGTCTTTGTGCTAAACTAAGCTAAGGCTGCTTGTGGGAACTTCATATTTACCGTACATAAGTGGCACATTTATCGTGATTATGATTTTCTATGATACATATAAGCTGTTTATATTTTTAGCAAATAACCTAAAAATAAACCTTCTCAAATGCTGATGTATCTGGATCTGTATACATATTGACATACATACTATCCTTTATACTTCTTTACCTATGAGGGCTATAAACAATTGCTAGGCTCTTAGTGCACTTTTCAGCACGTAGACAGCTGAATAGTATCTCATCCTGAGTGGTGGAAAGACCTTTGCCTTGGTAAATCTCCTTGTCACTACGCAGCTGCTGATTGTCTACTCTCATCGAGTGCGGCTCCACAAACCACCGAATCCAGTCTGTTGACCTTTCACTCTTTCTCTCACTCATAGCTGTACGCTTTGAACTTTAGATCTGCTCCACAACCAATCAAGATTCAACCCCTTAAACCCCACATTTCCCCCCCCCCTCTGGCTGAAGGAAACCAGCCCATCTGCAATCAAACTCTGTGTCTGGTCTGCACAGGTCTGGATGCAAGGCTTTCCCATCAAAAACAGAGCATTTGCTTTCTGGGTCCTGGGGATCTAAAGCTTTTCTTCCTCAGCCAAAAGTATTTTGACCATGACCCATTTCAGCTCAGACAGGCCTATAGCAGCTCCATGCCATCTGAAGGCTAAGTGCTCGCTGTATAGGCTCCAGCGTGAGCACATGGTCGGACTAACCAGCTCTTGAGTTTTGCCTGCCTGCCATCTGGAAAATAACAGCTCTAAGCAGGTCCTGCCAGTAATTACCCTGCAAACTCTGAACAAAGGCCCAGAATACACTGTGGTGAAATCTGAATAATTGATGTAGACAGGCCGCAGTAACTGATAGGCTGGTCTATTCCAAGGGGTGAACAGTTTAGTTTTGGCTTAAAACACCAAAGTCAGGTTTGAGAATGTGTATTTGGTTTTGATGATGTAAGTTAGACAATAAAATGTTCAGAAGTGCAACATTTAATCTATAAAATGTGTTTGTCGTTGTCGTTGTGTGCTTGAAAGCGACACATGGCCACACAGCTGCACCTAAAATGTGACACTCTGGTGACATGTGTTATGAGTCGAGATACATGTACAGTGTGTGTGGTTTTCAGGTTTATATGACAGCAAACACATTCACGATTACATGGAAAGCAACACAGAGATTCAAATAATTGTTTTAAGGGAATAGTTTTTTTTTGATACAATGATTGATTTGATACCAGTCTCATTATCTGTACAATACATAGGAAGCTACCGCCAGCAGCCAGTTATCTTACCGTATAGACTGGAAGCAGGGGGAAACAGCTAGCATGGCTCTGTTCAAAGGAAACAAGACCCATCTACCAGCACTTCTAAAGCTCACTAATTAATGTAAAAATAAAAAGCAAGGTATAAAAACAGGGGGTTATGTGTAGGATTATTTCTTGGGCAGGCACAGTGATTTCCTGGAGTCTCTGCTGGTTGCCTGGCAGTCGCACAATGACCACAATTAACATGGTAATTAGTGAGCTTTAGAGGTAGCCTACTGATAGAGTGATTTTCTTACCTTTGGACAAAGCCAGGCTAGCTGTATACAGTCTTTGTGCTACATTTAAGTTAAAGGCTCTAACAGAATGTGTTTGATGGTCGAAAATCTCAAACCACTGCCCTCTTCCACAGCTTTCCAAAGTCATTTGGGGGTCTCTGTCTGACCATTTCTGTAACTTACACTCAAAACTTACAATCCAAAACATCTACAATACTTCTCCCTCAGGCTTACCTTTTTTTAATTTGTTACACGCACACAGGTATTTGTGTCACTTTTCTTGAAAGGTTACAACACTATGAATGCTTTCCAGGAAATGTCCAGGAAATGCTTTAAATGAAATTGGTGTTATGCCCTTGATTAACAATTATCCCGTCTCCTCCCTCTTTACGCAGGCAGGATTATAAACCCTTTTGACCTCCAATGTGGTCAGACGACACGTCATATAAACTAGCTATTTTCAGGCATAACCCAGCATTAACCGGCTGTGGCTTTATATTAAGCGTAAACACATAAGAATGATGTTCTTATCTAACTCAAAATTAAAGTCAATAAGCCTATATCCTAAAATGCCCAACTACTCCTTTAATCATTCTGGTTTCACAGGGAAAAAGCGAGATGTGTAACATTTGTCCCCCATATGCGATCCACAACTCTGAGTTAATTAAAATCAAAGCCACGACGGTTTGTAGGCAAGACAGCTTTTCCTCAAGTAAACAGCTTCATTCTTGCCATGAAATAGTTGCTGGCTGTGAAAATTAGTTTCCAGAGCTTGCTTTCCACACATTGGTATAAAGCACTAAAAAACCACAACCACTCCCTTAGTTTTGAACCACTGCCTGGACCTGACAAAACATGAAGCTGATTTACATTGTCCATCCTCCTAAATGTCTTTTTTAATTACAATCCTTTCAGGGGCTAATCTGGAAACTGTTGCTCAGTGTGTCTTGAAAATAAATTGTTTGCAGCTGAGAGTCAAAAGTAGAGGAGTGGAAACCCAAAGGGGGGGGGGGGGGTTGGACAAGTGGCAAAGTCCCTCCGGTGAAATGCCATGTTTAGGCTGATGCACAGGAAACAGGCTCTTACTAGCCAGGAAATGAAGTGGCAAGCACAGGCCGGCTTATATTTCCCCTCCTGCTCTCAGATGGGCCTTGTTAGAAGGGAGACACCAGGGCTCCAGCTTTTGTGCACACAGAGCCAACAGTAAACAACACTGCAACGTTTATAAAAGACTTTAAGTGCTTGTGATGGCTGAGTGGTATGTTGCCATGAGGTCTTGAGTTTCTCAGACCTCCCCCCCCACCCTCTTTCTCTGAGGGGGAGCTGAGTCAATGGTCACAATGTGAAAGAGCTGAAAGTAATCTATGTGCAAGTGAGGGGATAGTATACTGAGGAATAGTAGAAGGTAAACTCATGCTCTGCTCATGGTAGGGGAGATGTCCTTCAGATAAAATGTTAAACCTTAAAATCAATACTCTGAATCATAAATCACTTGCAAGAAAGTGCCAACAAAACAAAATAAACAGGCGGTTATGTGCATATTCTATAGAGACTTCAAGGGTGAAGGCTAGTGTTACACTTAGACCCTGACATCGTGCAACATGTTCACCTTGACTAAGAGCGATGAATAAAATACAACAGCTGCCAGCAAAAAAGGAGCAAATACACATTTTGTCTGCTGTGAAAAAATTATTTTATCCCCAAATAAAAGTTTGTCTTACCTAATGGTATAACATGTGTGCACAGTTGTATCTCACCTCGATGTGTACAACAAGACTTATCAGTGAGTATGTACAGGACTGTCTCAGAAAATTAGAATATTGTGATAAAGTTCTTTATTTTCTGTAATGCAATTAAAATGCTTCTTTTCCATAGCCCAAGTCAGACGCTTCTTCCGTTGTCTTGAGTTCAGAAGTGGCTTGACCATGGGAATACGGCTATTGTAGCCCATTTCCCGGACACGTCTGTGAACAGTGGCTTTTGATACCTGGACTCCAGCTTCAGTCCACTGTCTTTGAAGCTCCCCCAAATTCTGGAAGCGACTCTTCTTCACAATGCTGTTAAGGCTGCGGTCATCTCTCTTGGTTGTGCAGCGTTTCCTGCCACATTTCCCCCTTCCAACAGACTTTTTGTGGATGTGCTTTGAAACTGCACTCTGTGAACAGCTTGCTCTTTTAGACATTTCTTTTTGTGTCTTACCCTCCTGATGGAGGGTGTCAATGATGGTCCTCTGGACAGCAATCAGATCAGCAGTCTTCCCCATACTTGTGATTTAGTTTACTGAACCAAGCTGAGTGTTTTTCAAGGCTCAGGAAACCCTTGTAGGTGTTTCGAGTTAATTAGACGATTCAAGTGATTCGTTGAACACCCTACTAGTATACTTTTTCATGATATTCTAATATTTAGAGATAGGATATTTGAGTTTTCTTAAGCTGTATGCCATAATCAGCAATATTAAAATAATAAAAGGCTTGCAATATTTCAGTTGATTTGTAATGAATCCAGAATGTATGACATTTTTGTTTTTTTAATTGCATTACAGAAAATAAAGAACTTTATCACAATATTCTAATTTTCTGAGACAGTCCTGTAATGTTAGCCATGATCATCATTCCTGTAGAATAAAAAAAAAAAGAATACAGGTAATATGATTCATCCTCTGGGGACCATGAAAGTCTGTGGTGGCCAAACCAACAGCAATCATGTAAACACAAATATATGTATATATTATATTACATATACAGTATTATGGATCTACAGTATCTTATTATCAAAAGCCTGAATGTGCAAGAATAAAATGTTATAGTCGGAGAGAGGATGACAGCCGTCTGAAGCTCCTGTAGACAGAGATTTCCTGTTTGCGTTCACATGTTCGAAGGTCAGAGCTGGCTGGATGCCCACACAAACCCAGCGCTGCCTCTCTCCGATGTAAGAGACCACCTCAGTGTGAAGGCCTGCCACGGTGGTGGAGAGCAGTGATTCATGCCGTGGAGCTCAGGGCTAAGTTGAAGTCAATATAAACAATTACAGTTGATGTACTCTGAGTGTGGGTATGCGAGTCAGAGAGGGATGAAGCCAGAGAAAAGAGAAATACTGCTGCCTGACTGAGCTCAGTGCACATGTTTGCAGTATTTTCTTCTCACAGGCAAAAGGATGACCTGAGCAGCTCCACTTTGGAGCTCATGTGGCTCCGGCCACGGAACATATACTGATAATGGTGCGTTAAGGGGCTGCAACTCAAGCTGAACACCACAGTAGTGGTGGGGCTCTCAGAGACGAGTGACGGCAGAGTCTGACAGAAACCTTTTCACCCTTAGTTATAACCTTCAAACTGTTTCTGATCTACATATATTTACACAATCAAGCATATAACTAAAGAAAGGTAGAGAGGAAAAAGCTAAAGTCTCTCTGGCCTTGGAGTTATCGCCTGTAGGAGAGTCGACACAATTCAAAGTGTTTGAAAATTAAATCCAAAGAGCTTTCCTTAAAAGTTAGTAAAAGATTGCGAAGAAAACATCACACTTCTTGATATTACTCTGGACTGAGCAGTATTCATTCTTTGCTTCTGTAAACTAGAAGCCATTGGCCGACTTTTGCATCACTTTTACACTCCTTCATCTCACTTGTGGTTGTTTCCATCTGTTTGAGAGGAGGTTAGAAGTTGACTGGCAGAGGTCCTGCTCTCTGAAAGTCAGCGGCTCGCTGGAGGGGCTTGTTTCTATCAGGGGTGAAACACCGGCCCGTCCATCACCCTGACAGAGCTGACAGCCATTAAGCCAAACCAGACGAGTTCCTGCCAACAATCAAAGAGCTTTTCATTGAAGGAATCCAGCTATGGCCTGTCATCGTGAAGGGGGTGTTTCCAGCTGTCAGCTGAACAAGGGGATTCTCTGGGTATCCTCCCTCCCTTTTTATTCAAAGTCTCTGGTTAAATCCAGTGCATTGGTCAAGAGCACATGCTCCGCCCTCTCTCTCTCTCTCTCTCTCTCTCTCTCCGCGAGAGAGAGAGAAGCGAACGAGCGAGAGAGAAGATCACGAGAGACGAAGCAAGAGAAGGTAGGCAGCGAGAGCGCGAGGCGGCGGGACGGGAGCGAGAAGACGAAAGAAGGAGAGATGAGCGGAAGAGAGAGCTAGAGAGAACGAGCAGAGCAGAGAGACGCGCGCGCGAGAGCAGCAGCGCGCGAAGAGAGCGAGAGACGCGCGCGAGAGAGGCCGACGCGACGAGCGAAGGCGAGAGGCGTCTCGCGCGAGCGAGAGAAGCGCAGCGCGATAGCGACGCGCGCGAGGCTCGCACGCGCAGAGAGACGGGACACGGAGCGAGGAGAGAGGACGACGAGCAGGCGAGCGAGAAAGAGACGAAGCACAGAAAGAAAGAGAAAGGAGAGAGATCGAAAGAGACAGAAAGAAAGAAAGAGAGAGCGAGAGAGAGAAAGAAAGAGAGAGACGAAAGGAACGGCGAAATAGAGAGAGAAAAAGAGAGAGCGAGAGAGCGCGAGAAAGAAAGCAGAGGGAAAGAAAGAGAGAAAGAAGGCGAGAGAGACGATATCTCGAGAGCGAGATCAGGAGAGAGAAGGAGAGAGAGAGCAGGAGAGAGCTATATCGCTTCTCGCTAGTCTCGATCTCATCTCTCGCTAGCTCATCATCGATTAGCATCTATATCTATCCCTTACTCCCTCTCTCTCCTCTCTCTCTCTCTCTCTCTCTCTATCTCTCTCTCTCTCTCTCTCTCTCTCTAGCTCTCTCTCTCTGCTCTATCTCTCTATATCTAATGTCATCTAATTCATCTGTTGTCAATGCAATTTAGTTGTGTTGTGGGGAGTTGCATAGCTCTGTGGAACCTTTCTTACTTGCTTATATAAGGCTGTGTTATTATTGTTCATGGGTAAATACAGTCCACTTGCTCCCCAGTCATGCCAGTGCACTTATTCACCACTTGAGGGAGGCAAAACTAAACAAACGTCAAATAGCAGCATGTCTTTAAAACCTATTCATGAACAATAACAAATACTGCCACTAACTATTATTATTAATAATAATAATAATAATAATAATAATAATAATAATAATAATAATAATAATAATAATAAATTGTATTTATAAAGCACCTTTCAAAGCTAAAATAATTGTGTCCAGATGGAAAGCTTTCCCCGCATACATGAAAAACTGTATAAATGTTTTAATCATTTGTATTATTTTGTTCTTCAATTTTAAAAGATTAATTGTTTGGTCGGTTTAAAAATGATACAATGATACAACTCATTCATGTTTAATGAGCCAATTTTTGCCATGTTATGCATCAGAAAGCGACTTGTTGCCGATTCTTTTTTTATGCCAATTGATTAATCAATTAATAATTGTTGCCCTAATGTCCCTAGTAAATACTTCATTTTTGAAAAAAATCACAATTTTCAAAATGTAAATATGAATTAAAAAAACACTGGCATAATAAATTGTGTTTATTATTTTGGTCATAATCAGATTTCAGATGAGAAAAATCTTCACGTTAGATATTGCTCACTGCTGCTAAAGAATCTAGCAATTGTTTGCTTAAAACACTTCCAATGTGAGCTCTGTGTCCTGAATCTGCACACTGTGAGGAGAGCAACACTGTAATGTGATGCTGCACTAACAAAGGTAAAGCTGTAGTGTTCTGTCTTTTCACGTCTCTACATTCATTAATGCATTGTAATCACACCAATCTGATGAATTATGCTCCTTTAAATACACACACAGCACATATCAACAAGCTGTCGCAACATTTCTGTCTTCACTTGCAACACTTTGTCAGACTCGAGCCCTGTCTGGCGCTTCATTGGGTCTACTATTATATAACCAGTGAGCCGCCTGCATGAATCAATTATTCATCTCCATGTCATAACACTGAGGATGCTTTGATTATGACAGACAGCCAGACAAAGCAGTGCAGTAAATGGCACAGGGCAAACACGCACCAATCTCAACTCAGTCTTTGGCTTCATCATGTGACTACAGAGGGACAGCGCCTCCAAAGAAAACGCGTGTCTCCGCTGCACTGAACGACTGCTTGATTTAAGAAACAGCCCATGGCAGTTAGGGAGTCAATACGAGCCTATTCCGCCAATCTGAATGTCTGTAAATCTTTCCACATGCAAGCCGTGGTCAGTCCAGTGCAGACAGAGGAGGGCAGATATATTTTCTTCTTTATCTAAAGTGTTTCAGGGAACTCTTGTAGGCCTCATAAAGGCAGGTGGTGTTGACTGACTACAGTGGTCGGTTCAAAGGTTAAGCAGTTCAGCAAATCTTGATTTATCTGTCAGGATAATCAACCATGAGCATCTGTTCTGGACAACTTATCTGAAGTTAGAGAAAGAATGAAATAATGGTGACTGTAAATGTTCAAAGGCTTGTTTTGAAGGTGGCTGTGACTGTCTCTCTGCACTCAGGGATGAAGAACAGCTCCATTCATGTCCACAGTAAATCATGAGGTTAAAACTTGCCATACTTTATAATGACAGCCTGTCCTTCACGTCTTTTGTACTTTTGTGTTTGCCTCTACAAACAACCATCTGCGGCCCAGTGATGGTACACTGGTTACAGTAATTCCCTGTCACTGGTGCTGTGATCAAAGCACCCTGCTGGTTCTGGTTAGTTTATAACAGTACAGCCTGCACACCACCGTCTCTTAATGTACATGTTTTATTGGATAAAACTGACACTTTGAGATATGGTGAATCCTAAGAAAACCATCTGTTCAACAGTCCATATAGAAGAAAAAGAGTTTGGTCGGCATGAACAAAATAAACCGCAGACAGTATTTGTTAACTGTTGAAAGTTTGAATGGGCGGATAATCATGTATGACCACACAAGCAATTCACTCACAGCAAGAACAAGTTTGCTCCTGTGATGATCAAGGGTAAAAATGATCAAAAGCTCCACAACAGCTACTAAATGGATGTCAAGGTGAGATTGTTTTGTCAACTGCTGTTTCCAAGGTCAAGAATAAACTCTGAAACAAAATGTTGCTAATATTCCTGCTTTTTACATTTGTTTGCATGAATAAAACAAGCTGGTGTTTACAGTGAATGTGGGGATGCATGTCAAACAATGTTTTTCTTTTGTTTATTACAACCATCCAATAAGTGCATAATAAATCTGCTCTATAATTTCTTGTATTCAAGATCTAACCTTCATGATGTGCTGCTGAATATGTTATTATTGAAGCCATCCCTCACATGCCTGCCACTGCTAGCTTTAAAAAACAAAGAAATTCATAATACAGTCTCTCATAAAAAATACATGCACAAAATAAATAATCATGAGGCAAACAAAGCTATTCCTGGAACATTACCATTAGTCTTGAGAGTATGTATTAATATTTATAGTCTGCTTCACACTATTACATTTGCATGGCTTTGTTTGCCACAGTCTTGTTTCTAAAAATGGATATAGGACATTTCCTCCAGACTTACAAAGCAACAGTAAAGAGTGATCTCATTACCGCGATAATGTTTTCACACAGTGTTTAATACCTTCACAGTAACTCATTCTCAGAGGTTATCGCCCGGTTGTTTGGTTTCTATTCTCAGCCTTTGCTTCATAAGAAATGACTCAGGATACAAATTAGGTGTATGAATATTTTTAGAGATTATTAGACATTACACAAGTCTCTCTAGGGTGTTTGTTTTCCACCCAGTCGTTAAGTGCCTTGCATCTGTTAGCCAGCGAGTACAAATAGTACAGAATGTCAGGCTGAATAGGAGTGGAAGACATTGTGTCTGTGTGTGAGGGAGATAAAGCAGGAAAAAAAGGAGAGGAGAGAAAGCGAGAGAGAGAGAGAGAGAGATCAAAGACTATGGCCCTGTATCAAAAATGAGTTTGGAAGGCTCTCCCTCCTCTCACCATCCGGCTCTCCCCTGATCATCGACCCTGAGGAGAATAAACTCAATCCATGTTAAATTATAGATTAAGGCCCGGCTCTGGCTATGGTTTGGCAGCTGGCGGCTGCATTCGCGTCGAGCTGCACTGAGTTTTACACACTTCTGCTGCTGCTTCTGTTGCCTCACCTGCTGCCTTATTAAAGTCAACATCAAACACTCTCCACAGATGAAAAATGGGGTTTAAAAGAGACTGTATGAATACGTAAAGATTCTCTTGACAATATGCTCTCCGAGAGGCTTTGGCTGTGTTTTGTTGGCTTTGTGGATGAGTTAACATTTAGCATTACTTTTCCGGTCAGAATGGTTTTTTTTCTCATTGGTGATATTTTATTCACAGATGAGCTTTGTTCTTTTAACGCCATGATGAGAGGATTTGGAAAGTGCGAGTTAACATTTTTATGGATATTGCACTCTGTTCTTAAAATATTCCAAGAAGATGATGCAATCACAGGACTGCAGAGCATCATAAATGCAAATCTCACACAAAGCTATCAATATCCTTATCCGCAGAGACTTAAGTATGACATAAGCAATGAGAAGAAATATTTTCAACTTCAACTTGTGATCATTAGCGATGACAAACAGCGGAATCATCATACAGAAAGCACGTGTTGACATGTGATGAACTATGTGGGCAGTCCGTCACAGACGTACATCTCTCAGTGCATCATCTTTTTGTTTGTAGATGCATGAAGGTCGTCTCTGCAAGTTGATGGTGTCACAGCAACAGACTGTTCACTCTCTCAGGCGGGTACAGAGCACTACATAGATGCACCCTTGACCTCGGCCCTCTGCTGACAGCATGTTACTGTAATGCAGAAACACACTCTGTAGCCTAGAAGTGTTGTTTAATTTACTAGGCCTACCAAATAACACCATCATCATATGATTTATTTTCTTTACTTTTTCTTTAGTCATATTTATTCATGTTTTGTGTTGGTATTGCATTACATTATATTGCTCACCTGTTTCGACTGCACCTCGACGAATGAAAAAAAAAGAAGAAACTGTTCTCTGTATGTTGCACTTTCATTGGTTTGGCTTATTTGTAGCTAATGGTTGAATTCATATTCTATTGTTTCTGTATGTTGCACTTTTGTTTGTCTTATTTTAAGCTATTGTTCTGTACTTAAAGGATTTCACCTATTTGAAGCTAATTTGCTAGATTCTTGCTGTTGGGAGTTGTATCCTCATGATTGTTTGCACTTATTGTAAGTTGCTTTGGACAGAAGCATCAGCTAAATGAACTGTAATGTAATGTATTATTGTCAATCACTTTGTGACTGTTACAGTATCTTCACATCACCAGTTCACAGGCTGCTGTATGTGCCTCCCTTATTTGTCAGTATGAGTCTCACAGTTTTGTCAGTAAACCTTCTGACAATCTTCAATTACAATTACAGTAATTGTGAACACTAGCCATGGAAATAAATGTAATAAATGTAATAAATGTATAAATCACAAATTACAACAAATAATCAGTTTCCATGCCACAGCATTTTATTCACAAAACCAGCTGGAGCACGATTCATTTTATCTGAAGTGTAGCACTTTCTTGTCTTCTCTAATAATGTATTTTTAGTGGATGTTTTATAAATAGCAGGAGAAAAAGCCAATTCTACATCTTGCATAAATATAGAGTCCGATGTATGAAAAATAATGAATGTATAATTTTGGTACAGTCTGTGATCGAAAATAGAAATCTTTATCTGTTCTCAAGAACAATAGTGCAGCGACAATATTCCTACGTAACAACATTTAGTATTTCCCTTCCACTAATTTCATGCAAAGCAAATCTCATAGGGCAGTCAAAGGCATCAAGATAATGTCCAGTATCAACATCAAACATAATACATGCAGTTTTAACATAATCTGCATGCTGTACTACAAAACACTGTGATGAATCTCAAACGATAGAAACAAATGGATACATATATGCACATTGCGCTTTACAAAGACCTTAATACTTTGTACTCATTCCCCTATTAATAACAGTAATAGTTATATGTAGGCGCTTGTATACAGAAAGTAGATCCGGCATTACAGACATACAGACTTGTGTTTGTCTCAGTCAGGTGGAAAATAAAGAATCAATGTTGGAAGCCTTGAGAGGCAAGTGAGAAAAAATGCTGATCTAAATTGTTTTCTCATGTGAAAAAATAGCTTTTTGCCAGGATAATCTTTCTAAGTTCCTTGTTTTTTTATTTACATCTGTGAAACAGGTGGGGGGAAAAAAGGTTTTGCCAGGATAATCTTTCAAAATTCATTATTTTTTTATTTACATATGTGAAACAGGTGAGAGAATTTCTTTCTGCCTGGATTATTTTCCTAAATTAGTTTTTTTTTCTTTTTATCTGTGAAACAGGAAATAAAAGTTTTAGAAGGTGTATTTGTTTTTGTTCATTTTTCATCCAGTGTTTGATGTTGTAATTCTCATTTTGGCCACAAGAGGCTGAAGTGCATCACTACCCCATGACTAAAGGCATTCATGCATTAATTCCTCCCTGCACAAGGTACATATATTGTGTGTTAGCAAGTTATGTAACATTATTGTCAAGTCTTTCTTTTGCCTAGAAATGACAAAACCCTTTTTCCACCTGTTCTTAACTCATATGCACAGGAGAGAAAATGATTTAGATCATACTTAGAAAATGGATCACCAGATTTTCTTTCTCACTTGCCTCACTCTTCCGTACAAATAATACATATTCCCAAAACTCTACCTTTACAGTAAATTACTTTCAGACCCATAAAGCAAAACCATTTGTATTAATCTGTGTCATAATTTCTTGAGGGATTAGGAAGTCTCACACACACAATCAGCCTGAGGAATTTGGATTTTATCATTGACCTTCCTTATAAAATCAACACACTAACATTTTGCCTTTCACACTTATCTGCCTATTTCCTTACCTAGGGATAAAAGCTTTTCATGATACACACATGCAATTCACAGAACAAGTTGACGGCCGAAGGCCCGGTTAACCTACGAACACTGAAAATAATGCCATGCAGCCAAAGATTTGCAACTGAGGTAAGACAATAAGAAACATTCAGGAACAAGATCATGCTCCGGTCTACATTCATAATGGAAATTTGTGTTTCATGTCAGAGAAATCACAGTGATTCCTTTTTTGTTTTGTAACGGTGTTCCAATGGGATTCTGGTGTTGAAGCAGTTCCCATCACAAAACATTACAGAAATAATATGGCCCTCTTTGGTTTCAACAGTAGTCTCTCCTTCTTATACATGTTAGTAATGACAAGCTTAGGTAGATAGATAGATAGATAGATAGATAGATAGATAGATAGATAGATAGATAGATAGATAGATAGATAGATAGATAGATAGATAGATAGATAGATAGATAGATAGATAGATACATTGGTCGGTAGGTAGGTAGGTTGGTCAGTAGGTAGGTAGGTAGGTAGGTAGGTAGGTAGGTTGGTAGGTAGGTAGGTAGGTAGGTAGGTAGGTTGGTAGATAGGTAGGTGGGTAGGTTGGTCGGTAGGTAGGTAGGTAGGTAGGTAGGTAGGTTGGTCGGTATGTAGGTAGGTAGGTAGCTTGGATGGTCGGTCGGTCGATAGGTAGGTAGGTTGGTCGGTAGGTAGGTAGGTAGGTAGGTAGGTAGGTAGGTCGGTAGGTAGGTAGGTAGGTAGGTAGGTTGGTCAGTAGATAGATTGGTCGGTAGGTAGGTAGGTAGGTAGGTTGGTCGGTAGGTAGGTAGGTAGGTAGGTAGGTAGGTCGATAGGTAGGTAGGTAGGTAGGTAGGTTGGTCAGTAGATAGATTGGTCGGTAGGTAGGTAGGTAGGTAGGTAGGTAGGTATGTATGTATGTAGGTTGGTAGATAGGTAGGTAGGTAGGTTGGTCGGTAGGTAGGTAGGTAGGTAGGTAGGTAGGTAGGTAGGTTGGTCGGTATGTAGGTAGGTAGGTAGCTTGGATGGTCGGTCGGTCGATAGGTAGGTAGGTTGGTCGGTAGGTAGGTTGGTCGATAGGTAGGTTGGTCGGTAGGTAGCTTGGACGGTCGGTCGGTCGATAGGTAGGTTGGTCGGTAGGTAGGTAGGTAGGTAGGTAGGTAGGTTGGTCGGTAGGTAGGTTGGTCGATAGGTAGGTAGGTAGGTAGGTAGGTAGCTTGGACGGTCGGTCGGTCGATAGGTAGGTTGGTCGGTAGGTAGGTAGGTAGGTAGCTTGGACGGTCGGTCGGTCGATAGGTAGGTAGGTATGTAGATGGATAGATAGATAGATAAACATGGGGATATGGGAAACTGCCCTATAAATATAGTCTGACCAACGGGAACGCTCCTGAGTTTAACACAGTGACTCTTGGGAGAAGCAATGTGCTCAGCAGATGAAGACGGCATTTAATTACCCCGAATTTTTTAAATCAGGGGTAGCGCATGTGTTGGAAAATCACAGGGTATGGGGCGAGTCCCATGCCTGCCATTTCATGGATAATCCATTGTTTAACATTTGGCTTGCTTTACTAATTTCCTGCAGATGTCATGTTGCCATCATCACAGGAACCTTTGCTCACTCTGCACCTCAGATCCTGACTGCTCTCAGGCCTTGAGCCAAACTTCTCTGTGGAGTCTGGGTTTTGATTTGTTTCTGCGGCTTCCCGGGGCACAGGAATCTGATCTGATTCAGCACTCTGATTGGACACTGAGGCTCTGTGTGTCTCCTGATTGGACAAGCAAAGCTCCTGCCATTTATTACGATTGGCATCTATCTCATCGACCATCGGCTGCAACTTCCTGTTGAGCTTCAGCATTGCCTTGGAGCGACATAGGAGAGTACAGTTGATATTAAAACTCACATTTTTATTTTTGCAATTTTTAAATGTTAAAAGTTTAACTTTAGACAACAACTGTTACCTACCTGGTAAAGGGGTCTACATATCCCATCTATCCACTCCAGTTGTAAGGCAGGTAGCTCATCTTTACGATTGCGGTCAAATATGGCCTATAGAAAGGTGATACTCTTCTGTCATCCATGACCAAAACGTTCATCATAATTGTTTAACAAAAAATATCACATTTACAACATGGTTTGAGTGTATGCTGGGAACTCTGTATGACAAAGAAATCTGTGTGAAAAGTGAAAAAGATCTTGGTTAAAGAAAGAATTTGAAAGATTGCTTACTTACCGCTGGGGTCAACTTCAGCTCAGACCTCTCTCTGTCCCCTTGTTCAAAGAATTCACTCGTCACCAACTCTGCAACCTTAGGAAATAAATGCCATCCATCATTATTTTACTTGAACATGACATAACATTTTGATGCCTGGGCTCAAAGCAAGAGAATGCATGCATTTTATTATATTTTGTAGCAATGAAAACTCTGGTATTTTTCGGGGAGAACATGCACATAACCGGAGCCTCAAACTGTCAGTTTGAAAAGGGTAGACCATGCAAACCAAGGTCCTCTTTTCGTTCTTTTTTTTTAACCAAATTCCATCTAATATGAAAGTAAATAATGTGAGAAACATCAAACCTGTTTGGATATCTTCCAAGGACGAGTGACTGCGCCCAGATCGCATCCTGTCATCAGCATGGACCTGTCGATGACATCAAAGCTCACTTCTAGCTACATGTTTTGCTCTTCACAGTTAAAGTGATTTTGACAGGAAAGTTTTATTTAGCACAAAGGTAGAAACCTGAGAACTTCTCTGTGTCCTTCATCTGTCCAGCTGAATTCTCCAGACAGGACGCACTCAAAGAACTTGGTTCTGCGCCTAACAAAGCAATGAGAAGACAAGTGTACAACTGTTAAAATGCTAAAGAATAAAGGCTGTTTTCACCACACAAGCTTTTTTTCAGCACACAGAAATCTAAAGCTTAATTCTTCTTATCAACCAATAATCTGTATTCATCTATTTCAGTCTTATTTTATAATCACAAACAACTCCGGCTCTGAATCCATTAAAAATACCACTTACTCAAAGTGCAAAGTAAGGTCTGTGGAGAGAATAGCCTGCTTCAATAGTTGCATCATGTTGCTATACTCCTTAGAGCAGAGGTTTGCAAAGATATTGTGACCCTGTGAGAAGAAAAAAATACAATAGCATACAGTAGGCACATACAGGAAAGCAAGCAAGGATGAGTAATAGTAGCTACAATGTCTCCCTATACAGCCAATGCATCGGTCACTGTCAAACGCAGCTCTCATTATCAATGTTAATTAGCAATGTGTATAGACTTTCTCTGTCCTCTGTTACAGAAATCAATAGAGAGCACATTCCCTATGATCAAACTGATCGTATTGTCACTGGAGGTCACTGCTGCCGCCTACGAATCTTGAAACTATTTCCAAAGAGGGATCAAACATGTAGTCATGGATAATCCGGTGCTTTTTATTAGGTTATATGATATCTTTCTTGGGTACATTTGTGTTGTTTTCTTGTTGAGTTCGGGCCATCTATGGACAGGCGTTGCAAACTAGCTTAAGGCTGTGAATGTGGAATTGAGCCATAATTGTACAGAGAAGAAAATAAACAACCCCATGACACCATGTGACAATAAAGCTATTTGTAACATGCAGCATTGTATTTGATGCTTCTCTTATAGTAAAAAGGATCCGATTCAATTTCTAATCTAAAATATCGCTTTAACTTAAACACTTGCAGCTCCTTGGTTAAGGCCAAAATACTAAAGGAAACTCAGACAATACAGTAAATGTCTGAATGACTAGATATTTTAAGAAATACTGGTCTGACCTCACTTTGTAGGATCATGACTGCATGGTTGAAGTGATGATGCTCCAGGGTGGCTGACGTCCCGTAGAGCAGAGCCAGAGCAGAACCTGTCCTGCGGGACAAAACAGAGCGGTGAAACTTTTCATCACCGATAAGACTGTTTGTCATCATACTTTAGGCCTCTGTCAATTACTTGGCTTGAAATGCGTTGTTGGTGCCTCGGTGGTCCAAGTCATGACAGAGGCAGCCGACCATCAGTGCCAGTATCTCAGCCTCTGACAGGACGTCCTGGAAATTAGCTGTCTGCCGAAAGTAAAGCAGATCGGCATATTCTTACCCATCCACTTAACAACAACCACAACATTCATTCTCTATTCATTGCCATTTAATAAAATGGGACAGGATGGGGTATTTTTAATCAGAAGGTAAATTGGATATTTAGTTTTTTTATTTGCATACCTGATCATTCAAGTGGACAATTCTCTTTGAGGCTTAACCCAAATATTCTTTGAATTTTCTCTTAATGATGTTTCTCCTGTGATGTTTTCTCCTGTGATGTTTTCTCCTCGTGATGTTTTCTTTAGCAACTGATAGTTGATAAATCCACTGAGACTTGGAAATAACCTCAACAACTTAATCTCATCGAGTGTCTGAGTTTGGATGGTTTCTTTTTCTGTGGAACTTTGCCTTTACTGTATTAGACAGTTTGACAGTATGGAGTGAAATCCAACAGAGAAGTTGTAGATATTGAAACTTACTGTGATCATAACAAACATGCACTGCGACACATTGAAGGCATGCCTCCAGTTGTGATACGCCACAGTTCGATAGTTCTTCCTCACTGTCAAAAGCCAGCGGCACAAAACCTACAAGAAGACAGATATACAGGTGATATACGTACATACATATACACTGTGGACTCCAGTGACAAACATATCACAGGACATATTCACCTCATAGTCAATTTTAAACTTTTGGACGACACCAAGTTCCAGAAACATCCGGAGTGACGCAGTGATCATGGCGTCATTGTCCAAAGAGAAGTCGTTGAAGTGAAACTCATCAATGCCTAACTCACTGCTCAGGGGGATCTTTGCTGCCTTAGGGAACAGAGGACAGAGCTGTCAATCACACAGTGCCAGCAAGGGAGGAAGCAAAGCACTAAAAGTTTTCAAATGACACTTCACCGTCAACCACTCACACTCAAACCGTTCAGAACGTTAGTGGAGTGATAATGTGCTAATATAAATGTTGTTTTCTCTGAGATTACCTTGAGTCTGTCAACTTCTACTTTAGAACAGGTAGCATGGTAGGACAACATCTGAAAAAATAATAATCATACAAAACAGTGAGATATAGGGAAATGATTATGATGCAGATGTAATGATATGGAGATAAAATAAATCCTAAACTAAAGACCAAGAACAAGTCTTAAAAAAGACACTGTTGCAGAAGATAATCAATATGTTCCAAGAATTTGAATGCAATCGATCTTTCCTACTTCTCTTTGTTACCTAATCAGGATCAAAGAAAGTACATCTCTGCTTTTAAAACCAATGTGTTGCTGTACTTTGGGTCCCCTGACAGAAAAGAAAAATCCATCAGGTGTTTAGAGAAACAGCAGGGATTATGTGTTGCCTTTGATGAGAGGTGAGCAGACTGGCACATGTATTTATCATGAATTATTGAAAGCAACTGAAATATTTATGGTAGAGAAGCAAACCATGTTTGCTGAGGATAATGTGACTGCTCAGGTTAGATATCGGCTAATGGAGCAGAACACAGATGGAGACGCTAGTGAATGTGGAGAGACTCTGTTATGATTAATCAGTGACACCACTTTCCTCATTTACTATTTTCTCATAAAACCATTTTGAATAGATTTTAATGGCGTAACAAAGATACGTTTTTTATTTTAGAGTATTTTATTAAGAGTAATTTAGATTGTTTTGATTTATTTTTGGTTGAACCCGAGTGGATAAATAGTATTTTTCATACATCAGTCTATGAAAATTCAGCTTGTTGCATATCAAGATCGCTAGTCTCTTTCATGCTAGTCTCTGTGATTGTTAAACTTCATTAAGCGTTTTTAATGTGCAAATTAGTTTTATTTATATGTACTGATGTTTATTTTTCATAGATACAGCTTATCTGGAGCATGTTTAATGCGATAAAGATTAAATACGGCTTTACAATACATTCATATACATGTCAAGTACAAGTAAAAATGGTAATTAGTGGATGATGTATTTCTGTAGTATATCTCTGTGATTTTACCTCGGTATTGATTTTGTCATTTAGATATGTCACATTGTCAGAATTATGGGAAAAGAGCAGGACACGATTAATAGAGAAAAGGTCTTGCAGACAAATAAATATATATAAATATCTTATGTCTTACCAAAGTGGTAGGGTTAGGGTAAAGAAAAGTAACATTTGTAAATGAATATGTTGCCGTGTTTACATCCAGTGCTACAGACTGCTTGGCCCACGTCTTCTTAACTTGATTGTACATCATAGTGTTGTTGATTCCAAGTCCACAGAATATCACAAATGCCTGAACACAAATAAAAAAACGCAAAGAAGGAACCTTAAAAAATTGGCATAATGTGTATCCAATGCAAGTTTTGATGGAACAGCTGTAATTAGAGTTTTCAAAAAAAACAAACCTCAAACAGTCTCTGATCTGCATCATTGAACGTCTTCCTGTCTAGGCGATTCAGAATTTGTGCAACACCTACAGAAAACACAGACACACACACACACACACACACACACACACACACACACACACACACACACACACACACACACACACAAACAAACAAACACATTGTTGACTGTCACATGAAAACCGCTTTCCCAGCAAGGAAAACATTGATTATTTCTGGTCAATTTACCTATTATCTGATGAGTTCGATTCCAGATAGGGACACATAACACTGATCGGATGTGAAACCCTGAGGCGTGGTCCGCCTGTAAAGAGACACAGTGTTTATGTTTGTTTGATAATTAAAGACCTGCCCTGGTCACATTCTTTCTGAGAATTAAAAATGAATTAAAACACAACATTTGCATTTGTTGGTGTTTGTAAGTGTGTCTGTGTCTACTTGCGGCAGTTACATTTGCAAGCTCTAATAGGTCTTATAGGGAAGACTATTGTGTCCACACCTCAGCATCGAAGCGTGGGTCCTGACAAACATCGCTGATGTTAACAGGCAGTCCTGTGGAAGCCACCAGCTCAGCAATGCTGTTATTGATCAGCCAATCAGAACACGATAGCTTCTCCATGCTGATGTGGCCAAAAACACAAACAGGAAACAATAGTCAGGTCCCTGCACTTAAACGTGCAACACAATAGCAGTAAAAATTGAGTGAGTTCCTTTTTATTACTAGTTTTGTGTTATGGATTTGTCTGAATGCACATTACATCCATATGTATCCATTGATGGTATGTGTTTGCTGTTTTGGCATCCCACTATAGTATCCCCCTAGAATGAATAATCATTTTTTCATGACGTCTCTTTTACCCGATGTCACGGTCCATTTTGCACAGGGGAGACATGAGCTCAAACGTCTTGGAGAACTTCACAACCTAAAGAAGAGACATGTATCATCAAAACCACCAGCAACGACATTTAGCAACAAAGATAGGAGAGTTCTGCACAAGGAAGGCTACATGGTTTAAAGGACAAGTTCAAGTGAATGAACCTGTGAGGTAGGAAAAACTTAAAATCTGATAAGGAGCCTCACGGGTGAGTCGATGTCTTCGAGGAGAAGCACAGAGCAGCGTTCACACTGCAGCAGGGTCAGCGCTCGCTGCATGATCTTCCTAACAATCTTCTCCAGGTCGGTCTGCTCCTCAAACAGGTCGTTGACCACCTCCAGCAGAGCCTGTGGCAACAAGAAAAGGACACTAAGGACTTATGTTCGTTACACATTGTTGACATATTCATGAAACAAGGTCAGCTTGTTGAAGGATGCAGTAGAAGTGTGTTAGCCATTATGTAATGGTAACAGCTTTTTAAAAGTTACTGACTAATGAAACACTGCTGTATAAATGTAAGGTATGTTGATGTGTCCACAGGGAAGTTGTTTTTATCAGTATTAAATAAGCAAAACAATTGTAATTCTACAGTGTATTCTCCAGTGGCTACAAAACAACCAAACATTTATTTGTAAATGCACAGTTTACATTATCTTACCCTACTCCTTTCATACTCCTTGCGAGACTCCGAAAACAACTTGGCATTGGAAATCGATATTCCACAGAATGGTAGATACATCTGCAGTACCTAAGTAAAAGTACCAAAAGGAATTGGTGAAAAGCATTCATAATAAATAATAATGTTAGCTGTTTGTATGCTAAACAAAAGGGCATAACACTGGGTAAGAGAAAAGGTGCGGGTGCGGGGAGGGGGTGGGGATAGAAAGTCGTAAGCTGCTTCCCTGCACACATTTCTCTCAAATAGATTCCCTGTTAATGAAGTATTGATTTAGAGAAAGAAGGCATTTAGTGAGACATCAAGGGCCCTAAAATGTCTAGATAAGCTGGCAGATCAAGAGGTTTTGTTTTCTTCTATTTTCAGTGTCTTTGTTGATCAAAAGCAGTCACTGAAGTTACTTTGATTTAGCAAAATCTTTTTTTTTAAATAGCCTTACATACTGCAAACTCAAAACTGTGTCTAAAGTGGATTTCTTTGCAGTGGAGGCCAAAGAAAAAACGAGAATAAAATGATTTTCCACAACTTTATTCTGCCACCTTGTGGACAAACTGTTGCATCTCAGTGCAGCTGATCTTTTGCGAAGGTAAATAAACATAAAGTACTTGTTGACTACAGAGATTGACTGCACCAGTATCTCTCTGTCTTGTACTATTTACCCAGAGTGAGTCAAATGAGTACTTCTACTTTTGTATTGCCTGGCTACACACTTAAACAAAAACCAGTACCTTTGTAGAATGATCAAATCTAACACAGGCAGATTCTAGTAAATTCATTCAAAGTGGATTGCTCAGGGAGCAATCGAAAGAGTATCCACTCAAATTGTGTTTCTTAATTGTGTGTGTATATTGCACAGCCAGACATATTTAATGCTCCACGCTCGAGTAAGAAGTTGACCTCCTCCCCTTAGTTTTGCTGGTGTTTTGCTTCCGAGGGAACACTTTCCCCTCTCCACAGTCATTAAGAAGATTCACAGTACAAACTCTGTTTTCAGCCGCATGGCTTAAGAGCTTCTGTGCAATAAGTGTTAGTGTGTGTGTGTGTGTGTGTGTGTGTGTGTGTGTGTGTGTGTGTGTGTGTGTGTGTGTGTGTGTGCGTGCGTGCGTGTGTGCGCGCGTGTGTGTTTATTCAACAGGAATCCAACTTTAACTCCATCTCTAAAATGGTCTTAATGGTCAAACCAACTACAATAATACTGAGGATGTTTAATAGCCAATAAAATTAATGTGGATGTGAGAAAATGCGCTGGCAATATGGAGCTGACACATAAAAGAGCCTCACCTTCTCATCGTCCTCGGTAAAGGGAGTGCCCATGGGATTTTTGTTGATTGCTTGTACAACACCTATGACTTCCCCATCACTGTTACAGATGGCCATACAGAGGATGGACTGAGTCTTGTAGCCTGTTAACTTGTCTATCTCATCACTGAAGCGGTGGTCCTGGAATAGTGGTCAAACTAAACAGCTTGTTAGACATACTGTATATCAATCATGCAAGATCCCACATTAACACACTCATATAGACTACATTGCTTCAAATATTGGGGGTTTACGGCCTTGTGTAAACAGCCCAGGCACAAATTATGGCGATTTACAGTTTGTTTTTACTATAAGCATGACAAACTATGATATCTCTGCCACATATCTACACTATTGCAGTAATAGACCTCAGGGGGATCATCATGTTGTCTTAGCCTCCCATGCAGCCCAGGGTCATGATATAATGATGTAGTAGTTTATAACATGAGACTGGCTTGTGGGAAGAATTATAACGCTTGCTTTCCTGCCTTTCTCTTTGACTATTATAGAGACGTTTCATTTTCCATCCTGACATAATTGAGGTAATTAGTCTTTTCTCCAATTCTTCTGGTTGAGCGACCCCTTTGAGTTGAGCGTTCCTTTGCTCAACTCACAGAGTTCAACTTCAAAAACATCTGATTAAATGTCTTCCATTCTTTTTGAACATTTGTGGATACTTGTTTATGTTGGAATGTGACCAAAGGGGCACCCCTGTTTGTGTTCATGTTTACACCCAATGGTGAAAATCTTCTGAACCCCATACCAGTCATAAATCATTCATCAATAGCTTTCCTCCCTGTAAATACATCTGCATTAACTTTAGTCTAAGTATAATAATATGTATTTATCATACACATTTACCTCATATGCGTTTGGGATATTTACAGTTTCCCCATGCTCTGCCACATATCCAATGATACCTTTTCCCCAAGGCACCTGCACTTCATTGGAGTTTAGGGTGCTGGATGATGGTCTGACAGTGGTTCCTGAGTGCACATCAAAGAATTTGGACACCAGTGTCCTCTTGTGCGCGGGTCCCTCCACAAGGAAAAGCGAACACCTGTCTGCATCCACCAGGATGCACCCATTGATCAGGATCTTATAACTGAGGTTTGTCAGGTCCAAATCATTGGAGATATCCTTCACCAACTCCAAGAAAAACTCCCTCTCGTTGGTTTCCTTAAGTCTATATTTGTAGTCGATGGCGCTGGACGCGTACTGGGGCACATTGACCCTGGACTCCAGCAGGGCGCTCAGGATGTGCGCGGTGGTCGGAGGCAGGGAGCTGGCTTTACGCAGGAGCGCACGGCGCCTCATGCTGGACTGGGACTCGTGTTGGCTCAGGCTCACATGCTCGTCGTAGGTCCGGTGTGCGGTGGTGGCTTTGGACCGGGCGAAGTTCCGTCGCAGCTCCATGTGGGACGATCTGCGTCGTAGTCCCTCTGGGTTGGTCGGCCAGAGTGAGTCCCTGGCAGCGCTGCGCTTCTCCTGGGCTGTGGTTGACACTTTCGACGGCTGATGCTCCTTCAACCATCTGCTAACCTGGTCACATTTCGCCTTTCGAACGAGATACTCCTCGAAGAGATCTGGGTGGCAGTCCAAAAACGCCTCAATATCCGAGAAGTCAAATGCTGTCATGGTGAAAGCTGCTGTAGAGACCAAATGAGACACTGAAATGCAACAGAACTAGAAGAGTTAGACGAGTGGATGACGGGGTGGTGCGGCGGCAGCTGAGCTTCTCAGAGAAGTGATGTCCTCAAAACATTTATTTATTAATCCCCCCTTATGAGAGTCTCCATCGTCTTCTTCCCTGAAACACTGGGAACAAAAGTGGTCCAACAGATTGAGTTTAGTTGAGACCGGATCGATGAGAGATGTTACAGCTGTCAGTCAAATCGAGATTGAGCTGTGTCTCTGGGGATTTCTGTGGAATACTACGCAGAGGTGTAGAAAAACACAGCGCCAACATATTCTCCTTAAAAACTGCAGGGCAGGCTATTCACTCGCTCTCTTTATCCTATACCACCAGAGACACTATGTGCTGGGCTCCAATCAAAACCGAGTACGATTTCGATGTTTCTTTTCCATTTAAAACGAGCAGGCAAGGCAGTTTTTTTTCTTCAGTGTGTAATAGCAGTAATGTGCTTGTTTGAAAAGGAACAGCTTAATTTAACAAGGAAAAAAATGCAAATTTTAAACAATGAAACACTCACACATTACTGCCTCTGTGGTTGTGAAGTGTGTATGTGTATGTATGTGTGTGTGTGTGTGTGTGTGTGTGTGGGGTGGGGTGGGGGGTTTGTTTTACCAGCTGGGCAATGCAGGCCTCTGACCCTCAGGTAGGATGTGGGTAGGATGTTTGGGGAAACAAAGAGTCTGATCTTAACACGCAGACCATGCACTGCAACAGTCAATGCTGGTGTCTTTGAACCATGTGCATCTTTCCCTAACCTTAACCAAGTGAATTTAGTCGCCAAAATTGAACCAAACCTCAACAATGCAGTAGAATCAATCATATCAATTATTTTGTCGCAATGTGGTTTATTTTGTAGATCACTGAGAAATGAATTACAGTAGTTCATTGTTCAGTATGAAGGCTTGCTGCACAGGATCAAAATCTAATTTTAAGACCTTTCAGTTTATATTGTAATTCTTACCAGCTACATGCTTACATGGTGAATATTCTCAAATCAAATTCCCAAAAAGAAAGTGATGCACAGCTAATCTTATCCTGCTACTTGTACTGGATTAAAAAAAAACAACAACACTGGGGCTGGACCTCTTAGTGGTTTGGGAGTATTTGCATTTTCAGGGGTCACTAGGGGACCCATGGGGTTAAATTGGTCATTTGCAACATGAATGGAGAAAATAACCAATTTCACATGCGTTTCCTCCTCTGTTCCAGAGGTAATTGGTAAGAACTGCAGATTAAGTTGAAAGTCAGTTGGTTTGTACAAACCTGTAAGCATCAACGTACATGTGCACAATAAGTTAATATTATAGGGAAATCACTGCAGGCTGGCACATTTATAATGCAGCAGCAGGGCATGTAATCTGGAGAGCTGTGGCTCCGCTGGGGCAGAGCTGGGTAATTGGTTACTGGACTTAGCTTAGGCTGCTTGATAGGAAATGGGGTGTTTTGCTGAGACTTTGGACAAGGTCTCTTGGGAATCCCAATTAAAATTAGAATGCAGAATATGGGTCTTGTGAAAGCCAACAAACAAGGCAAACCTTGCAGCTTGGAAAGCAGTCTATGTCATGTCCAAAGAGAGGCAGTTGCATTGATTATACTGTAATTTCTGCCTGTGTGCTGATTGAAAACTGGTATTTAGATGCAGTTTTCAGGTTTCTGATGTTTTAAAAGATGGGGAGCAGATCAGATGCGCTGTCCTCTTTTAGAGACCCTGAAAAGTAAAATGTCAATCACCTTCTCACTATGAGAAATGAAATCCCACATGAACACATTATATTCTGCTAAAGTTTGAGCTATTTCACGAAAGATTTCAGTATCTTTTTCTGTGCCTTTCTCACTGACCTTGTTATGTCACATTCCTCCAGCCACCAATTAGGATTAAGCTACATTTAAATTTGAATCGTATGAGGTTGGTGGGTATTTTCACTGTCAATAAAATCTAATCAAACTAATGGAGTTTGAGGATTAATACAAATTCTTTGATATGAAAAGTTTTAGGAACTCTCCTGACACACCGCTGTGTTTTTCTCCAAACGTCGGGGAAATCAATTTGTATTATGGTTACTTTTGTCACTTTTTACTTTCGTCAGAATCACAGGTGCCATCTAGAGTGATAATTTAGCCCTATTCATGCAGGCTCAGTCATGACAGAGTAACAGCACCATGGACAGCGCATGTCTAGTCGCCTACTAAATCCTAGAAGAAGATGTTCTACAAAATGAGCACGCAATGTCTAAATAAACATAAGAACAGGATGATCCAGAAATGATCATCTAGATTGTTCCTGAGACTTTCGTTGAATATGTTTTGTGGCTTTGTCTAGGGGCATAAAGTACAGTCTGAATGTATTACTGGTTCTATGTTGCGTAGGGATAACGACAACAAAACACGACTCCTGTAACCAAACACCACACACCGCACACAGCTTATATCTGGTGTCAGCGTGCACCGGCCGGACCCAGCTTGATTTCCATTCCACCCCGTGCTTAGTTGTATGAGTTCACCAGGCTGTGAACATGTAATATTATCAGCTCCACACTTGATGAATGGATGATGGGCATCCTGAGCAGTGATTGCCCTACTGGATATGAAAATATTGACATAATATGAAGAATTAGCACATCTTGAGCCCTAGATATTACCACCGTACATGACAGGGACAAAAATATCTTCAAAAGGTTACAGTTAATATGCTTTTTTTGTAATCTTAGCAAACACAATGTGTGATTTTGTTTCAGTTTTTGGTCCTACAAAAGCTATTTAAAGCACTCCTCTGATCACACATTATGTGCTGTGGGCTGGATTGGCCGTCGCTCAGTCCGGTCCCTATTGTTTATTGGAACAACATCACTCCGGCAGGAAATCAACCCCACCTCACTGGTCACAAGTGAAGACGAGTGAGTCCTGTCCCGTCAAAGAAAGCTTCGACGTGTTTAGTCTCATCTACTTGGACCAAGAAGACAGCTTCCCATATCTGCACCATGAGAATAAAAGAGACTTCTTCCATTTTTCTGCCATTCACCAAAGGCTGAAAAACTTAATTAATCCAATTGAATTCCTCTATACTACTGCCCAGGTAAGTGAACACGACAGTGTGTCTTAGTCTAAAATGGTATGAACTCAAGTGTGTAAAACTATTATTCATTTTATGAGCTAGGTTTTTTATTTCAATCACCAGACCAGGTATAACATTGATAATAATTATATTATGATGAATTGCTCTGAATTAACACTCTTGATACAAAACAACAACATTGATTCGCAGACAAGGTTTCACCACAGATGTGGCTTGATTCTCTGTATCTTTGCCCTCATTTACTTCTCCCTAGTGCTTCATCCTGCCTTCACCCTCCTCTGTTCTCAGTCAGAGCTCCAGCAGCCAGATGGAGCCCAAGTCCTCACTAAACCACAGCATCCCACCGGACTTAAATGGCCATTATCACTTTGGTAATGGAGGAGCCATGATATCCCAGTGAGTGTAAGAACATTCTGCGCAGAATTAAAAAATGTAACACATCAAATAGAACCTAATTATAGATTGTTGTTTTACCTTCACAGGCACATCACCAGTCAACATAGTTATAATAATACTGGCAGAAAGAATAATAAAGTTTGTCTCAATGACCAACTGTGAGTAGACATGAATAATCATACACATAGTCATTATTAACATGAATGATATAATTTATTTGATTTCTTTTCTCAGCATACCAAAGCCAACAGATATAAATATGGCGTGAGTACTTTCTGATTGACATTTAAGGTTTGTTGTGTCTGCCTCAAACTTTGATGCACTTCATCTTTATTAAATGTCCTCTAACAGGGAGAAAATGATAAAGATAGCAACTCCAAAAGCGCATCCCTATTCATCCCACATCTCCCAGTTTGCAATGTTCCCATCCTTCTGCTCTCCTGATGACCCTGAAACAGGAGTCAGAGCTGCCTCTCAACCTTTCCTCAACCCCCTCATCCCAAATAGTGCGGCGGGCGTTACACTCCTGAGCAAATCTATAGGTAAGAGGGCAACATGTTGTGGTAAAACTGGATGATAGAATAGATTCTAAGTTTTAACATTTCTTTATTTCTACGTGCAGGTAGTCCATACAGACATGAGGTTTTAGAGACACCCATAAAAAACAGGAAGAAATCTGTTACGTGGCCCGGAGATCACGGCTTCTTAGATGTGAGCAATG
Organism: Cottoperca gobio; assembly: GCF_900634415.1. Taxonomy (NCBI): domain Eukaryota; kingdom Metazoa; phylum Chordata; class Actinopteri; order Perciformes; family Bovichtidae; genus Cottoperca; species Cottoperca gobio. The sequence goes on along the minus strand of NC_041370.1, from coordinate 12,398,617 downwards.
AGATACTGTGTGGCTTCACATTATCATTGAGGTTCTCCAATACATCGAATGACAATTGTTCTAACAACACCTTCCTCCAGCATACAAAGCCGTTGAAGGGAGAGAACCAGGTTTTCTACCCCACTCCTCCAAAGACAGTGCTGCCCAACCCTAAACTTCGTGTCTGGGATTTGTCATTATCTGAGCGGACAAGCAACATGCTGAAAAATCTGGAGAGGACACACTGGATCACCTCTTACCAAATGGACCACACAGGTAAGGAAACCTAAACTTGTGTTAATATGTTAGTGTATGTTAGACTGTACAAAAAGTGGGGTGGTAAATGAGGCTGAATCTTATACTTAATTCTATTTATGTATTTGTTTGTAAGGGACAAGTGCAGAGAAACATTGACAGTTGTCTTTAGCTAAAGCTCATTTCAAACACTCAAATAGACAAATGAAACAAACCAAACTAAACACAACATCTTTATAGAAGTACACACATAATGACGAGATGCTGTCATGATTACAGTTCTGGTTGTTTTCACCAGGACATGACTGTTGCAGAAACATTTTAAATCCTGAATCTGCTTTGAGCGAACAGGTAGGGAGTTCCAGAGGGCTGAGCCTTGAATTGCAGTTTGTGCAAAGGAAGTCTTACAGAGTCTAATTGTACAATTTCCCTCTGATATACTTCGGGTGTTAGTGGCAGTATAATGAAGTCTAGTTGTGAAAGTGTTGGGTAGAACTAGATACTTGAGACATCTAAATGTAAGTGTAAGATTAGAATATTTCATGAAATTGTCAAAACTGAGAAGATTATACTTCTTTAAGATATTGCAAAGATAAATCTTGTGGTTTCAGGTTTTAAAGGAATGTTAGTTTTGTAATGGCAGAGGCTGACCCCTGACACCAATAGGTTATGCAGAATGAGAGATGAAAAAAAAAAAATCATTGCATGCATAAATACCAAAGCTGTATTAAAATGATTTGCCTAAAGGTGTGAAGATCAACCCCGACAGTTGAACCTTGGCTGAGAGTAAAAAACAGTTCTAAAATACTTTAAATCCTTTAGCTACTCTCTCCTGTTCATCATCCTTAAGCTTCACTTTAAAAGTGTCTGTGATGGGATCTTCTTGGACCATCGCCTTGACTAAATGTTCTAATTAGTGACTCGAGTCAATAATAACTATACAAATTGACATGTGTTATGTGTTTCTCAAAATTGCCATATTCGCTGTGATGGGAATAATACAGCGATGAGGACTATTAACATCCATAATGAATAATTCTGTATACATTTTTGATATTTGATTTTTCTAAGGATCGGGGCCAGCAAATCCTCTAAAGATTGATGACTTCCAGGAAAAGATATGTGACATTACTGGGATGAGTTCACACAATGCACCACTGGTAAAATCCTTTAAAACGTTGCAGATTTTTACAGCCACATTTACAGTGTGCATCACTTATCCTAATGTATTCCTTTCCCTACAGAGAGAAAGGTCATTTCCTGTGTTTGTTCCCTCCAAACCCAGAGGAGGCTGTGGAAGCAGAAGAAGAAGAAGAAGAAGAAGAAGACAGGAGAGCACCTGCAGTCCTGATGCTGCTGAACTCATAAATCTATCTCTAGCTCCTAATCAAGACACTGACCGACCACAAGAGATCACAGCTAAGTATAATGAGGCACCAGATCCAAACCAAAAGTGTCATAATCAGTCGAAATACAGTTCTGGATCCACAGAAGCATGGAGCGCTGAGCCGTCCCAAGAGGTCTTACACAAACAACAAACTGAGAGCAAAAGCTTTGTGTATGAGGGCAGTGAGAGAGAAAACTGCAAATCAAGGGCAGCTTCAGAGCAGGAGAGGTTGGCAAAGGGCAGAGAGCTGCCGTGCAATATCTCTAACCCGTGCATCCTGCCAAGGCCTCCTGTCCTGCCTGGCATTCACCCAGTGGACAGAGTTGGGACAGTTGGTGGAGAAGCTGCAGCTCTCTGCCTCCTGGACCTTCAAAACTCATTCAGCAGGATGAAGGCCCATCGCAACTTTAACAGCTCTGTCACACGTGCTGCTGTGAACCTGAGGGACAATGTAGTCACAGGGAAGAAACATGACTTCCATGGGATCAACTGTTACTACCTGCATGGATAACCTAATGGACATTAATTCTCACATCCTGGAAGCAAGTAGTAGTTTTATTGATTTGAATCTTAAAAGCATAGCGAAGACCTGCACTTTAACCACTACTGAATATTTAATGTTGAACTGTTAAGACCACAGAGTTTATAGCATTGAGTTATTTTACTTTGAAAATCATCTTTCTGAATTTATGTGCTTTTAATTCCCCTTGAAATTTCCAGCAATAAGCAATCGAGCCTGAAAGGAATCCATCAGACCTCTGATGTTCAAGTTTAAAATGTTCAAGGATTTGTCTGATTTTAATTTTTAGATCAGAATCTGATCAATTTAAATATAGTTTCTCAATTGTGGACTTTTAAATGTTCTACCAGAATTTGTAAACCTTGAAAGAAAACAAGAAAATTCAGAGGGGGAAACGTCTATATCTTATTATTTCTTTCATAATATCCACACCGAGGACTCGCTGTAAAATATCTCATATGCTCACAATAAACTAGCTTGTGATTAAAATAATTCCTAAAACTGTTTATTTAACTCAGTGGTTGCTCAATGTTTTGTAAGTATAATAAACAACCAATTTCCAGCATTTTATAAATGTGCTCTTTGGTTCTAAGCATTTAATTTGCAATATTCATTAGAGCTCAGGGTGTATAATAGAATAATGGTCTTATATAAGACTCCCATAAGCCACAGCTGATAGTAAGCGTAAAATAAAAGGAACAGCCTTCACAGCTCAATTCTGTGAGTTCAGCCTGTCTGCACAGTCCCCCCCCCACCCCCACCCCCCCCCCCCCCCTCAATGTCACACATAGTCCACAGCACAGCATTGTGTTGGCTGTGTTATGGAATCCACCTCTGTGTATCGTAGGTGCTGCAATAACCTTCTAGCTCGCCAGTGTGAAAGAAAAAAATGCCTTTTTGCACGTAATCTGCTGCAGTCAGGCTGACTCTCTGTGAAAGGCTTTTTTGTGATGGAAAGTCCTTGAGCAGCAAGCCTGTAGCCTCGTGTGATATAACAGCCTCTCATTCAGACTTTTAGAAAAGAAGATGATAATGGCTCTCACAGAATAATAGACCAGTAAAATGTCCTTCTTGAATATTGTAGACAATCTTGTGAGGCTATTTCTAACCAATATAAGATTGGTGTTGTTGTTGTCATTGTTGTTTTTGTATGTCTCTTTCTTTTTGCTATTGTGCAGGTGCAATAAAACCTGCATTTATAAATCATACATTTAAAAAATGGATTTATGTCACATTCAAGGTACATCTAAAACCTGCTTAGTCACTCACATGTAAAACGTTTTAATCTCAGAATTTGTTTGCAAAAGGTACTTTTTCTTTTTTTTACTCTTGTCGTCATGAGCACTACTGAAAAGCTGCGATTCAACAACATGTCCGACAGGTGGCAGTATATTATCATTAGTTTTGATCCCAAGTTTAATCATATATCATTCTGATTTCAATTCGATTTTCTGATGATTATCTTGTCATTTTTTTACATCTTATTTTACTTCCTCATTCAGTAAATGAAAACAGAAAAGTAAATAATTCTACTTGTACATGTGAACACATGAATGTTTGTTGGAAATGCATCTGCAATCAAACAATAATTAAAAGAGACCACAATCAAATGACTCACTTACAAAGTGATGAGTTTGACTCCACTGTGTCCTTGCTTTGGGGGTCTTCCTCAATACGTCACGGAAAAAGATGCTGTCAATGACACTAGCTCCGCCCCTTTAAGGTGACGCTGGGCTCTGTTCTGCATTTTAATTGGAGTTGGCTTCAGTCAGTCACGCGCCACCGCCCTCCTCCATACAGCGGTGGAGAAATTGATGCTTCTCAGAGCGGGACTGGACGGCGCGTGTGTGTGCATGTCAGACTGGAGAGGGCTGCCTGTCTCTTTGAGACTATTATTTTTGAGTATCTCCTCATAGAGTTTTCTCATTTGGGTAAGAAAAAGTCTTTTTTTTCAACATCTCTGTCCTCATCACCTGGAATTCACATCTGTAACTCTGTCAAGGTGAGTGCGTTTTTTCCCCCGTTTTGATAAGTGAAATTCAGTTGTCTTTTACTAGACACTTTAATTCTCTATTGGAAATCATGTCAGTTTATTCAAGTCAAGTGCATTTAAAAGTTCACTGCAGGGCCTGGTTTCTTGCTCTTTGAGGAAGCATGTAACTTGAACCTTTCGCATCGGTTAAAGAGAGGGCTGTAAAATTTCCGAGTGCTCCCTTGTAAAGCTTCAAAGTAAAACAAGCCAAATGTAAACGACATTTACTAAAACATTGGGTTAAAGTCTCATGTTGGGTCGATCTTTTGCAATAGTTCTGTTATGATCCTAAAATGTAAAGAAAAGTTGTGGAGGATAAGTCTACTGTTTACATATAAATCAATAGCTAGGGCAATAGCAGTCACAAGACAAAAGTATGAATAATGTGCCTGAGTGGCTGAATCTCTCATGCTGAGTGGATGTAGGTGTGTGTGATAGTGAGAGCAGTTAGGATCCATTTTCAGATTTAATCGGGGCTTCAGTTCAGCAGCTCAAACTCACTGCACGGGAATATGGAGGAATTTACAATATGGCAGACATAAGAGAATATGTATGTATCAGCGCACTCCCAGATAATTACAATTCTGTGTAAATCATCATCATCATAATAATAATAATAATAATAATAATAATAATAATAATAATAATAATAATAATAGTGTTTATCATGCTGAATGAGGGCTTTGTGCCAAAACCTTCCAGTCAAATGTCCTAAAAGAATCGGTTGAGTCAAGGCTGTTTTGTTTGGTTCTGTGGCTCACTTACAGAGCAGCTATAATTTTAGGACTTACACAAGGTTATCTCAGCTCTTTTGGGTGTTGTGTCAACAGTGCAACAGAGGAGGCTTTTCAGGGGCTGCTTTGGCTGTGTGTGTGTGTGTGTGTGTGTGTGTGTGTGTGTGTGTGTGTGTGTGTGTGTGTGTGTGTGTGTGTGTGTGTGTGTGTGTGTGTGTTGGAGCATATGTGAGACTCAATAGGAGCCATTGAGAGTTTCTGTAAAAATGTCTAACTTGTCATGGAGTAAAGAAGGTGGATGGTATGCACATCCTGCCTCAGAAACATTTACAGGTGAAGGATAAAATCACAAACAGTTGAAAAACTCTTGGAGACTTTGCTTCTTGAAATGTTCCTTTAATAAACCCTTGGGAGATTGCACAATTCAGCATGGACTTCTTCTCTTTTCCACAGCTGTTTTCACTCTGCTCTGAAGGTATTTTGTTCCTAACACACTCGAATCAGTGAATGCAGTCAAACACAGGGAGACTGGGAGGGAGAGGAATAAATAGAATCTGTGGAACTCAGCAGCAGGAAAAAAAACATATTTGTCTGTGCAAGACATATAATTAAAATGGGGCATTGCATGATGTCACCTCCACGGTCATTTCTATTTCAATCTTTGAATAAATGTGCACAACCTATAATCTTCATCAACTTATACAGTAACCAGTGTAGCAATGATCCAGGGTCTGCTCTAAACAGAAAAAATATCTATAAATATATAATCTTTTTTTGAATATCCACTGAACAAAAAGTGAATAATGCAGAAAGTGGGTAAATAGGACAAGGAGACAGCTGTTGTAGAGAGTATCGTATGCATGTTGCAGGTGTTGCCTCTATTTTGCATGGGCAGTAGGCCTCCATAAATATTTCATGTGGTTTCACATGATGCGGTTAAAGGCAATAGAGAAACTAAAGTTATGGACCATGCCTGCAAGGTTTTGTTTGTTGATGACACAAGCTGTTTAAAACCATGTAGTCATTTGGACAAAATAGCAATACTATTAGAGTTTCACTTGTATTAATAGAATCCCCAGTGACTGTCTTGATATTACGTCATTGTGTCTGATTGTTTACCAGTCAAAGTTACTTGGACTATCTCATCTGAGACATATTTTTTAACGGCAGGTTGCTGTTCTTGTCTTCAGCCTCCTCCAGGCTCAAGGTTGCTGGAAGGCTGATTTCAATGGCAGCCAGACATCAGCATGAAATGTTAACGAGGGCAGCACTAGATACTTTTAACTTTAAAACAATAGCACATGCCCAAATGCGTCCATAGAGCTTTGGTCATTCACATGGTTTGTAGGGCTAAATCATTCAAAATGTTCACCATCTTACAGGATGCCAGCCCTGGATCTAAAAATAATATGTTCAACTTATTTATACAATTCTTTACATTTAGTAAAATGGTAATTGGTAAGTCAGTCTTAGCTTGTAAATGTCATTAAAATCATTACAAAATCTTCTGAACCAATATCTATATACAGTAATAAGGACTGTGATGTCTGTGAATGATAAACAATTATTGTTTTACTATATTATATATATCCCTTTTCAAAATGATGGATGTTCCTTAAAAAACACCTTATCTGCTGTCATTCTCAGATTTTGACCATTTCAGTCTGCACAGGATCAGCTAAATGTAAAACCAAATAATAAAATCAGAGGCGTGTGAGTTTCAAACATGTAGATGTATTGTGCAATGTGCAGCATAAAATGCATGTCAGTCCAGAAACCTCAGGGTTCTTGGTCCTATTGGTTCACCCAACCATGGCCTCCCTGCTCAGCAGCTCACATTTAGGGTCAGAGATTCTAATGACAATAATGATAGATGCTTTTCAGTGCTGCTCTTCTGGGGGTCTTTTAGCATTGTTAGCCATGCTAGAGGCATGGTCCTCGGGGTGGCAATGTCAGTCTATCGATCCACTTGGCTATTGAGCAGTTTGACATGAAATCAACCTCTCCTGTACTTGGTTTTTAGTGCTAATTAGTAAATGTTAGCATGCTAACAGGCTAAACTAAGATGGAAATCTAGTAAGTAGCCTACAACCTGCTACACATCAGCATGTTAGCATTCTCATTAAAGCAACATTTAGCTCAAGGCACCGCTGTGCCTAATTACAGTCTCACAGAGCTGCTGGTCTTGTTGGAAGCCTAAATAGTGACAGCTTTTATGATTTCATTGCATCTGCATTAATAAAAACGAATCCTAAAACCTTAAAATGACTTTAGCTTCAGTCATTATGGCAGTCCAGTGCGTTTTTAAAAGATGATTCAGTCAGTAAAATCAAGCCAGAAATAATTGGAGTTGTTTCTCTTTTTAGGATCATATAGTGAAAATGTCACCGTGGGATTATACATTTCTCTTAATGTGCAGTAAATTAGGTAAATAAAACACTACAAATAGAAAAGACAGACCAAACTCAAGTATCTGTTAGTGAGATGCGATTACACCAACATTTTAAAAACACAAGCAGACGAGAATTGTCCTCAAAAACACAACTTCAGTCAAACAACAACAAAAAAGCTTGTCAGCTACAGTTTTTTCCTACAGTTGTGACAATCCATTTTGTAGGATATCAGAGAAGGAGTCTTGCTGTAGGTTCATCCATACTCCAGAGTTCAGTCATGAAGTAAATCTCTCAAGATGTGGTAACTCTTCTCAGTCGGACAGTTCATCTCTGTCTGTCCATAAATGGAAGATAATGGAAGACGATGTCATGTCTAAATATATCTGCACTCAAAGGACTTAGAGATTTCTTCTGGCAGTGCAGATGTTCTTTCTAGTTTTTGTGATACTTTCTTTTTAGGCCTATTTTCTCCTCATTGTTATGAGAAAGGATCAGCCTGCTAACACCTCATTGTCATCATCCTCTATTCTGGGTCAACACTTCTGAATTGATATGAGAAAAGAGGTGGAGATGCTGAAGAGCAGTGGTTGAGTGGTAGGCACTTTAACCTTTAACTTGGGAAAGCAACTGTTGGATCGGGCTGTCATGGAAGTATCTGCATGTGACACATCGAGACGAGCATTTCACGTTTAGGTTTTTTCCCCCACTCTTTTGTCAGTGAGTGTTGAGCTAAACTGTAACTATACGCTGCGTCCTAATGAGCTGGTGTTGAGTTATGAGGCTGTCAGGCTCCCCCACACTTTGAATATAACAAAGGAGAGGACCTCTGCCGCACTCGGAGCAGCCAAGAGAAAGAAATAGAGATAGAGACAGGGAGGAATGAGCGGTGTGAGGTAGGGGAAGCTGGTCGAGGATGTGGTTGATTAACAGGATGCGTTTGTGTGATACATATGTCAGAGAGTGGTAGACATGAATGAAAAGATGTTTTATGCTACATTAAGTTATCGAGGAAGGTCTCTTTCTGTCTCTCTGTCATTATTACAACTCTAACTCTGGAAGCATTTTCTCTTGGTGTGAAAGTGATTAGTAGAGAAAGCTTCAAACTCCATTTCACTTCGCTGAAAATATAAGATTGCAGACAGACAGAGAAGACAGACGTGCACGCTTTAAGCTCAGCAGTGTCATCCTGGTTTTTGGGAGTGGCTCCTTAATGGCTTTGGCACCCTATCACCATGACTTAAGCCGATCAGGGCCATGCGTTGCCATCTGTGTGTCTCTTTACGAGAAGGTGTGGCCTTACACGCAGATATGGGCTGGCGAACGTCACTCTGCTTGATCGAGAGATGTACTAATGAATAATAGATCTCGTGTTGGAATGAAGCCAGTTTTGTCTCTGTGTCAATTCTCTGGCCGTATATATGCTCCCATGCTGTGGGAGTGTTTTGTTTTTTTTGCACTAGTCCCAGTAACACTGTTCATGTCTTTTTGAGGAAGTATACAGTGCAGAAGTAATGGCAATTAATTACTGTGACTAAAAAATGACTGAAAAGAGACTTTCAGGACTGTTTCCTGTGCAATTGCCCATGTTTTACTCACCATAAAAACTCTTAAGACTTGGATAAGAAGCTGATTCAGACAGCTGTTACTTCTGCTCTTCGATTGATTGCAGCTATTGAAGGGCCTCAGTTTTGAATGACACAACAACGCATTCAAATTTGAATTGCCTGTCTTCCTCTCTTATGTGGTTCCCAATCAGAGCCCAGCTACAATTGTTGATGGTGTTATCATCATTTCATGAAGTTTGCGTAGGCTACTAAAAATCACGAGACATCACTGCACTGGTAAGAGTGCTCAATCATCTGTACTTAAGGAAATTAGATTGACATTTAGGCTATGTGTTCATTCAGTGAAGTAGACTGTAATAATAATTCATTTTCAGGTGATCTGACTGTTTCTGAAAGATAAAAACTGGCAATCGCATGCTTGTAAGTTTCAATTTAATGCTATAGTTCCGCATTTTTGGTTACTATCTTTCTTGCCTAGAGTTAAAGGTGAAAATTGATATCACTCTAATGTCTGTGGGATAAATATGAAGCTACAGCCAGAAGCTTGTTAGCTTAGCTGAGCATGCAAGGGGGAATAGGGAGAAACAGCTAGCCTGGCTCTGGTCAAACGTAACAAAACCCACCTACCATCGCCTCTAATGCTCACTAATTAACATGTTATATCACGTGTGTTTAATCAAAATAATAACCAAACTGTAGCTAGCTGTTTGCCCCTGTGTCTTTATGTCAAGCTAAGCTAACAGCCTACTGGCTCTAGTTTAATTTTTAACAGACCTATATAAGTCGTTAAATCTGTCATCTTGCTCTCTGAAGAATAAGGGTTTTCATTTCATTAAGTTGATTTTTTCCCCCTAAGAGTCATTACATCAGCTTGTCGCTGCGGTCAAAGTAAAGAAATACGGAATAATAAAAAGCAGGTATATTGCAGTATTAAATCACAGCACTTTATTGTCTCCAAAGTAGTGGCCAGAGAATATAGTTTTCTGTTGATTTCTGACCCCACTCTTTACTTTACTCCTTTTATATCAATCAATCAAATTGTATTTATATAGCCCAATATCACAAATGATACATTTGCTTAAGAAGGCTTTACATTCAGTATATGACGCCCTCTGTCCTTCGACCCTTGCAGCGGAAAAGGAAGACATGTCAGGGGTTTCTCTTCCTCTTCCAAGAAATAGTTGTTCGGCATTTCACATAATGAAATTACAGCTAAATTGTATCATCCCAGCTGCGTAATGCATATACGTAATAACATTACTGATATTAAAGTGGTAACTTTTAGAGGCAGCAAATGGGAGCCCAGTGCGTCTCCTTTGATGGGCAGTAGCTTTCAGAAAATGTTCCTAATGACTGCGCTGTGTCCAAAGCAGACAGGAAGAATAATCTGTGTGCTCATGTTGACAAACCAGCTTCTGATGAGAATATCCTGCAGAAGAAGATTAAAGGCAATTCAAATTAAGCAAGGGGTTCTGATTTGGGTTTATCCAGATGGATGGCATTAGAGGAAAGGTAAATGACTCTCCTCACCAGAGTTACCAGAGTTTGATTTGTCGCTAAAGAGCTTTGTTTTTGAGAGGAATGATCTGTCAGAGAATGGCTGTTGGGGCTGTGGAGATAAGGTGGTTACCATGTTAGGTGTTTGGTGAATGCAGAGGCCATTTGTTTTGTCGAGTTTATGCTGAAAAGACCAGAGAGAAGCTTAGAGCGGTTTTTCCGCTTTTGGGGCAATTTTAAATCAACATTGATTTTCCTCTATTTAGATAATTCTGTTTCATCAAACCAGCCGTCACACATCACATGAAATCTAATTAGATTTAGTTCTAGCCGAAAAGCCATTCCTTTAATCGAATTAAATCAAAAGCAATTTTTTTGTAAGTCTTTCCCTTAGCTGTGTTTGCTTTATGCATAAACATTGGCAATTTATAAACATAGCCTCATAAACTCGTAGAGCAGCTGCTTTGCGTGCAATGGAATTGGAATATAATTCAACTCTCACAGTTGAGTTTTGCATAGAAGATATGTAAACCTTTATGTATGGTTATCTAAATGTAATCTTATCAGCTTGGTTAAAGTCAATATTCTATATTAGCACGCCTCCCTCTAGAGTAGTTTTAGGCATACTTTCTCTTGTCATTACTGAACGCCAGTGTCTTTCCTAAAATGAGTTTCACTACTTTCACTTCATACTTCTGAGCAGTGGGAGTGTGTTTTAGAGTCTGTTTCAATCCAACGTCTTTGAATCACTGTGATGTATCAGTGTGTCCTGTCATTCTCGCAAAAAAAGACTCTATTTCCTAAGACAGCTGCACTGTGGGGTCTCAACCATGACACTTTACTCTGGTGAGTCACATCCTAATGATGCCTAAAAGCCTGTTAGGCTTATCAGCTCTTTGGCAGACTTTGGAGACAATAGATGGACAAAGAAACATCTGCAGCATGAACTTCAGAATGTAATAGAGGGCTCTCAGCTTCTGTCAATATAGTTAGTGCGGCTCAAGAGGACATTAAGCCATCTCAAACTTCAGAGATCTATAGCTGACCGAGGATTTGTTGACAGTTGTCTGGAAGACATAACAAGGCATACGAGCTTTGAAAGGCAGAAATCTCAGCATCGAGTGACGTGTGTTTTGAAAGCAGCCGAACCTGCAGAAATGTATAGTTATTTTGTGCAACTGGACAATATGAGTTTAATTATGTGATAAGAAAATGCCTGCCAATGTAGAAAGTTACGTGACTGATGAGTCCACTATGAGACCCTTGTTGCATGTAGAGCTGAAACGATCAGTCCATTGACAGAAAATTAATTGGCAACTGTTTGGATAATAGTTTAGTAATTATTCAAGCAAAAAAGCCGAATGTTCGTTGGTTCCAGCTTCTCCATTGTAAGTTTTGTGAATACTGCTTTTATCTTTCTTGTGTAATATACTGTTTTGGAATGTTAGTTAGATACCAGGAAATGTCACATCTCATAGGACCGCATTTCATGGTAATCCCTCAAATAGTTGTTGTTTCAGTCTGGACCGACCGATGAGGCCGACACTGCCATCCCCAGAGCCTTAAGAAATTAATATTTGCTTTGATACTTTGACACCGCTTCCACAGAGAAGTCGAAACTTTTTGGATGCAGTCTTTTTTCTGAAGTCCAGGGGTCAGATGGAGGTTATCCAATAAGATGACGATGAGTGAGAAGAGCCAGTGTGAGTTTGAAGCTCCTTCTAGTTACACATCTGTTATTAAGTGTCCTGCTGGTTTCTTTTTATAGAGCATTTGCGGGTTCCACCCCACCCACACTTTACTGACTTATTCAAGAGATGTCTGTCACCTCTCTGCATAACTAGTTTAGGCTTTTGTTTTATAAGAGACACTTTGAAAAGAACATCTGCATGTATATCTTATTCTTTGAAAAATAGATTACAGGGTGTAAAATATAAATAGACTGAACTTCAGTTAGCTTGTCACTCAGAGAAATTACTGTATAATTACTAATAATGACATCCTCTAATAATACTCTGAATTTTCTCTAACTTTATCCAGCTCATTCAGGCCGTTATCGTTAATCATCTCTCCATATTATATTTGTATCGTGACAAAAGTTCACATCTGAAGATATCATGGGCACAGTGAAATGTCTAAAGAGTCGGTAAATGAGAAGTTACTAAAGATTGCTAAGGAAGTGTCCCAGCATTAGATCTTAAATCATTTATTGTGTGAATACTAGAAGGTATACTGTATATTATTTTAGAGTTATTCAGTTTTTGTCCACTAAAACATGGTGTACCAATTTATTCAATGTTATAGGGCTGCAACTAACCATTTTTGGCATTATCGATTACATAACGTGCTGATTATTTTCTAGATTAATCGTTAAATGTCAGAAAATAGTGAAAAATGTCCATCCCAGTTTCTGAAAGTCCAAGGTGATATCCTTAAATGTCTTGTGTCCAAAACCCAAAGATATTCAGTTTAATATGATATGAAATCTCCACATATGAGAAAACTGAAAACTGTGATTAATCCATTATCAAAATAATTGGCAATAATGTTGCTGTTGATCAACTAATTGTTTAATTTCTATTTTATTCTATTTCTATTTTTTTTATTGTCCTTGACAAGATCAAAAATATCTGCCACTTCTTTCTCCTAAACCCAAAAGCATATTTGTGTTACAGTAATCTATATGCACTGCACATCCATAAATGTGTCCATGCATGTGTCTTTTTGTGTTCATGCATGCAGTACATAAAAAGGAGGCTGTCTGTGACAGTAGAGCTTTCCCTCGTGTTTATCTTTTGTCCTCAGTAGCCGTTAGTGTTCTTGTGATCCCCTCTGTTTCTTTGACTACTGGACAAACACACATCTCCATTTTCACCAAGATGTAATCTGCTCATTAGCACGAGCCACAACCACTTATGTGAGACTTACACTTTCTTTATGTTCGACTACGCTGTTTCCTTGTGTTTCTCACAACACAAACTATCAAGTGAAGTAAAGATCCACACGGACAGTAACTCCAACCCCTGCAACACTGCTCCTACTATTGTACAGTTTCAATGCAATCAGCTCATTGCATTTCTTCATTGCCATTAAAGAGCGTATGCTCTTCGGTGAGAAAGGGTAAATCCCTTCGCCTCGATTAAAGCCTGAGAAGTGGTGTTGTTATATCAGATGAAAGGGTGCCCTGAAGGGTGACGGTGTGACAGACTTGCGCGTAGCTGGTGTGATCAGTGGAAAGTGGATGAATAAATCATAGGAGCTAGATGGATAGATGGATAGATGGAGAGATGGAGAGATGGATGGATAGATAGATAGATAGATGGAGAGATGGAGAGATAGATAGATGGATAGATGGAGAGATGGATGGATGGAGAGATGGAGAGATGGATGGATAGATTGTGCGTAGCTTAGTTTGTTTCTGTTCTGTTTTGGTTGAGCTGACATAATGCACAAGATGTGTTACCCTGCGGTCGGGGTCCTCTTTCTGTGTGTCCTGCCACTTTGATCTATTGTTGTTGTGGCTGCGTTTTGGGTGTATAGCTCAGTGTAAACTGCAGCCTGTGGTCCTCACACAGAGTAGCGGCTTAGGCTTGCCCGAAGGACGGAGATTTCACATGACTACGGTCTGTCCAACGCAAGAGGCTGTGGCCATTATGCAGCACAAAGCTTCCTGATGCAGAGCAGTTAATGCAATTAACCTTGCTGCTGCTTCAAAGTAGCTGTCGACACGGGCCGTGGCTGATTCAGTGTGAGCCAGAAGGAGACGCTTTATTCATGGAGAATGATCTAAAAGTGTAAGAAGAATATGTTTATATATTAAAATATATAAAATTATATATATTTATTTATTTATATATATATATATATATATATATATAGTGTGTGTGTATATATATAATATAAATATATATGTATTATATATATATATATATATATATATATATATATATATATATATACACAATTCTGTTCAAATTAATGATTTTTTAGAAACGTAAAAATGTAATTGAAGGTGTGTATTTACATTCCTCATAATGCATTACAGATAGATCACAATTTATTATATTTATTTAATGCAAAAACAATTAGCTGATAAGTCTAAAAACAAGCAATTCAGACTGTTGTTTTGACAAAACAAGCAATTCAGACGTCACCTTGGGTGTGTTTTTATCATTTCTCAGATTAAATGATAATAGACTAATCTTTTATGAGAATAATTGTTGGTTGCAGCCTTAAACTAAATATCAGTTTCATTGTTTTATGTGGGATGTTGCATACATTTGTCAATTTTGTGATACGTATTCAACGTCCTTAATAATATTGTTATATTCAGTTCAAACGTATTGCCTAATGACTGCTTGAGAATGTATATTCTTATTTAGCCCTAACCAAAACTAGGAAAATAAACATAGACACTACTGTGATAAGAAGAAAATAATTCAGACCAAAATATAATCATGGCATTATCTTGTTGTTTGACAGAATCTCACAGATGGTATTATAAAGCAGCGATAATCTCAGACCTAATGGTTCACAAACTCAGTACTTCTGTACATCCTCTGTAAAGCGAAACTGATGACCTGCTGCTTGTTCCCAACATGATTTACACATCATGCCTGCTTGTTTATCAGCTTCCCATACAGTGACAAACTGCCACTCACAGAGCATTAGTAAAAAGGGGCCTCTCTGTGCTGACATGGTAGACCAGGCACATAATGTTAATGTGTGAAGTGTGGCAGTTTACTGAGGGTTGCACTTCACTAAAGAGGCCCAGCTATTTTCATACTCTGTTAAAGTGACGATATTTAATTTCACTGATGATTTAACGTCACTGCATGTTTACACGTTGACGCTTCTCTTTTGGTCTCTCGTCACTGAGCTGTGATTGAGATCGGCTCCTGAAACACTGAACCATGTTGAAATCTGTCTGAAGAAAGAGCTGATACTTATTTTCAGTTGAGTGTACATGTGTAATCGAACAGTACTTATTCAAGCACTGACTCTGAGGAGCTTGTTTTATTGAGTATTGTGCTACTTTAATACTTCATTACATTTCAGAAAACAACATCTGAAGGAACTTTGCATGAATTGCAGTACTTTTATACTGAGGTATTGTTACTTTGGGTCTGACTACATCCTCTGCTATACGCGCGTATTTCTAGTGGGTGCTTTAGATTCATATGATCCTTAAATGCTGACAATCTATCACTCTCTGTAAGGGAAATATATTAATAATTCAAACCTGCAATCTCATCTCTTTGCAGAAAAATTAATGTCCTCTAGTCTATTCTGTCCATTTTGTTCGCTTATGTTGAGAACTCCTCTGTGCAGTTTTTCTCATTACATCCCATATTCTGGGACCTGAAGAGGGAAAAACTAATCGCTCTGAATAACCTAATGCATTTTTCAGTGAGACAGCTAAAAGGCTTTTAAAGGGTTCGCCTCTTAAACTGATTTTTCTCTTCACCCTGTCTCGTCCTGATCCCATCTCCACTCCATCTGCTCTTAGTAGAGGAATGTTCCTGGTACTCCAGCCTTAGCCTGCACCGGCCAATCTGCAGCGAGATGGGCTCAGAGGAGCGCACTTTAGCGGCCATGTCTCAGAAGATATCCTCCGTGTCACGCAGCAACAGCAGCTCCTCGTCCAAACTTGACAGCCGACAGGTAACACACAACAGTGATTTGAACCATTAGCTTCTCCGTACTCTTTTTTTCTGATTGTACAGTTTGTGTAATGCCAAAAGCATCATCTCCCATTCCTCAGGGATTTCTCTGTGACATGGGAAGAGAATGACCTGACAGTTGGTGCATTAACCACACAAACATCTGCTAATAAGCCTTGTGGTTTTCTCAGAGTTTCTCGTAAAGCTCTATTTAGCTTTTTATAAATGCAAGCCGGAGGAGGCAGCCTCATCTGAACCTCTCTCTTCAACAGCAAGCACTAAATGCTGCCAACTTTAGAAATACTAATTCCCAGCCTCAGTCTCGGACCACATCATGTCCTCTGAAATACTAAAATGCAAATGTGCAACAATTCCCTCAAAGATACAAGAACATGAACAAACTGTCGTTACATTTGCCTTAAGTGTTTATCTGCAGACATCAGACTCATTAATTTTTCATTACCTGCAACAGCTTTTCCGTTTGGAAATAAACGTAATATATTTTCATTGCAGGCCTGCCCACAGGACACACAGAGACTAGTGGTCCATCGCAACAAATACAGGGACTGAAGAAGTGTTTTCATTCGCAGTACCTCTGGACCAACCATCCAATAAATATTTACTCAAAATGGCTGTTTCAAAAAAATGTATCAACACTTAATGTCCACAAAGTAATTCACTAAGTGTCCACTAAGTTGGATTTTGAATAAATAGGCTAATGTTTTGGGTGGTTTTGAAGATTGCGAACATCAAAAAATCTCTTCTTTCAGTCCTGGTAGCAATAGTCTGCTGTGCAGTTTTCCATGTAACAGGTGGTCAGAGCAATTAGAGGAATAGTTTCATTTTCTGGCCAAAGGTTGGTGAGAAGATTGATACTGCTTTCATATCTGTATGGTAAATATTAAGCTGAAGCCAGGAAATGATAAGCATAGCTTAGCATAAAGACGGGAGGCAGCGGTAAACCGCTCCAAAAGCCAGTACCCCTAAAGCTGAAACTGTAAAAACGTCATGTTGTGGTAATGCCGGACTATTTCTCGGCTGGCTGCAGTACTTTCTATCCTGAGAGCTATCCCTGTAACCAGACATGTCTTCTCGTCAGTTACGTTTCTACTGTAACTCTGACAGTCTCTCTTGACCTTGAAGAAAAATGCCCAGGCAGTGTCTGACAATGATTCACTGTATGAGTGTGTCAGTGGGAGCTGTGACGAGCACTCAGGGAGAGTGAAAGAACAACCCACAAGCCACGCCCTCTCCATCCCCCCCATCCCCCTACAGAGAGGAGGTTTATTTTAGACGGCCTCTCCTCCAGCAGTCAGCCTCTCTGGCTGATACAGTTTGTTGAGCCAGAACTGTTTTGCACTGGAACATCCAGGGACACACTGAGAGAGCAAACACAGAGTCATCTCCAACCTCTGCCAAGAACCCAAAGTCCCTCTGGATAGATGTGATGCAATTATTATGTGTGCTTACATTTTTGTCCCACTTGAATACATTTATGAAGTGTATGGTATAATGCAAAAATAAAACGATCATCATGACCTAAATCCAATCTTCTATACCCAAATATATAACATTTACAATAATATAAATGATGAAGGGGTTATTTTTTCAGAACGCTCCATTTTACATACTTATACAACTATTTCTACAAGTTAAGTAATACTACACTAATATAAACTAAAAGCGATATATACCCCAAATGATGCAAACATCTCTGTGTCCACTAAGACTTTTACAAAACCTTCTCTTTATACTGTTTATGCTGCCTTCCTGGAACTCTCACCTCTGAAGTACAAAGCTATCTGGATTAGTATATGATGAAAAATCACCTTAATCTCTGTATTTGCAGAGGGATTTGGATTTAAGCGTTCTAATCTCAGTCAAAAAGTTGTTATTGTGAAAAGGTGAGGTTAGACAGGTAAGCTAATTTTGAAAGTAATGTGTTAAGCCCAAAACTGGACACCAAACCTCAGCAATGAAACTCTCATCTCCCACAGCTTCCACTGATTGACTGGCACTACATTGAAGGAGAGACTGGAAATGTTAACAGCCACAAATCGCTAAATGCTTTTGTCTCTGACCTTGACTCCGTATGATTCATTAGTTTTATGTTTACCAACCTTTACTGCAACTTTGATCTGCATGTGTGTGCAGAAGCTAACGTCTATGTTTGATCTCAGAGTTCTTATAAACCATCTGTGTTCACAGGACAGCTGGGAAATAGTGGAAGGTCTGCGTGGAGGCTTCAGCAATGTCCTGGAGCCCCAGAAACAGGAGGGCTACATGCTAAAGAGGAGAAAGTGGCCCATGAAGGGCTGGCATAAGGTATAGTCCACCTGCAAGGTCCTTGCATGACCTACGTTACCTCACACTTACTCATCTCTCAGCGTGATAGACTTCATGACGTATTTACAGACGTACTTGACAACTGAATGTCATTTCCATTTTCCGGTTTTACTTTATTCCTTCCAGGTACCTTAACCGAAAAATCTGCTGACATGGCTCATTTGTCTTTTAAACTAATTGAATGAGCGTGTGCAGTAGATAATTTCACCCACAGAGGGGTCACATGTGACCTGGGTCAGTGACTGTTCACGCTCTGTCTGAAAGCTTTCACTGGGATGATACTACCTAGCTGCATTAGTTGATGGCCTGTTGGCTAATAGAGCTAATACATTTAGGAGCTGTTCTTGTCTGTGCTTTCAACAGGGACCAAGAGTCACATTTACAAAGAGAGTGGAGGAGAATGATTGCAACAGAGTGAGGGGAAGAGTAATAAAGATAGACGAGGTGGGATGACTAATATCTCACAGCAGAGACATTAACAACATACATTCACAAGAGGCGGACTCTGTCATGATTACAGAGTCATAACAGTGACATCAGGCTTGCTGTCAGGGATGTTGCATATCATCCCGGCTGCATCACATTCACTCATTGTCCTCCCGACTCCCTACAGAGATACTTCTTCCTGGACAAGGGCATCCTGAAGTATGGCAAGTGCAGTGCTGATGTGAGTACAAAAGCCTGCTGGCTGCATACAATTTGGTTGTCAGTTACAGAAGATTACAAAGGACACTTTGAGTCTAGATGTACCGCTGGCTGCCCAGAATATCTATATGTGCCCGTAGATTCAAAAGGCCCTCATTCCCTCACTATATCATTTACATTGATAGGAATCACCCGGTGCATTTTACCTGCTAATTCACATAATTATATATCAGCTATACAGACGCTCTGCTTGGCAAGAACAGCCAGAGCCAATAAAATTACAATAGTGCATTTTACAACAGAACAGCATCTTGTTGCATTTGTATTAACTCCAGTCCAAAAATGCATAACCTTGTTGTATTGACTTTGGCCTGCAGATTGAGAAAGGGAAACTGCATGGCTGCATTGACGTGGGTCTCTCTGTCATGGCCATTAAGAAGAAAGCCAAGTGCATTGATCTTGATGCTGAGGAAAACATCTATCACCTGAAGGTAAACTGCGAGGCTAATGAATGTAAAGCATTCCCTACAGATTCACAGGAAGTGATGTGTAACATGGATTATTCCGATTATCCCCTTTTTGATTCCTGGAACAGATGCTAACATCGAAAAGACTTTAAAATTACCTTATGTTTTGTGGGTGAGGGATAATTACAGTACCTGTGTGTGTTATTCCACCTTCACGCCTCCTCCCCTTCACTTGTCCTTGACGTCATGTTGTCGTGTTGATTTCTGATTGTGGTATCTGCGCTGCAGATTAAGTCTCAGGAGCTGTTTGATGAATGGGTTTCCAAGCTGCGTCACCATCGGCTCTATCGGCAAAATGAGATTGCCATGTACCCTACCGAGAAGTCCTTCTACTATCCCCACTTCCCCTCCCCCAACTCCCCTGGCATGGCGGAGAGTGCCTCTATCAGAAAGGTATACCCGTGCACTACACAGCTCACCGTTACTGAAAACAATTGATTTGAGAAACTCACTTAATGTTTTCTGCTCTGCTTCTGGTCATGAACATCATTATTTTGAAGTACCCATCTTGAAGAATTGTACAAAGAAAGCACATTGTTATTGGAATGACCTTTGGGTCTGTTTGCTCTTGCAGTGCATGCCTATGCGCAGGAAGTCTACAGTGCATTCTGCCGGAGCCTTCCCTTTAAGCTGCAACAGTCAGGCCAAAGTAGCCGCCTGGCTCCAGTCTTCTGACGACATGGACAAGTGCTCCAAAGGTGAGACAGTAGAGCTGTCCCTGCTGATTTGTGGAGTTTCTCCATACTAAGGAGCTCATCACACACTTTTTAATACAATTGTATCTTTCCACCTGTCTCTTAGTTTCTAAGCAAGATGATACAATGATTAATCAAAAAAAAAGATCTGATTTGACCGAGAGCTAAGAACCATTGGTTAAATCCAATTATTAACTGTGCACGGAGGTTTGTGCTCTATTCAGAGCCTCATAGTTACAATAAAGTTGCCATTGACAGTGAGAGAGGCAGGCTGGTGAGTGCAGCTTTTTCATTTGTGAAATGCTTCAGTTAATACCAATAAATCTGCCTGCCTGCAGTGTTGCCAGTAAGCTAGGACTGGCATGCTGTCGTTGTTTGGAAAGAAGGAAAGCTGTTTATAACAACAATTGTTTATCTCAGTTTTCATTCAGTAGGATTCCTGTCAACATTTCCCCCTCCCACTAAGTGAGAAGATGTGCTTTTCTAAACTAGAAATCTTGGAAAATGTACAAAACAATTCACATAGAAGTAGTTAGGATTTCCACTTAGTTGTTTACCCCCCCTCCCTCATTAATGTATTATTCAGATACCTACATTTAGCTCTCCCCAACCTGCTGTCTAAGTGTTCTTTGTCTATACAAACATCAAAGTCTTGGGAGTCACCGACTTCATGGATAGTAAATTAGGGAATGTCAGCTCTTATTTTTTTTACTCTCCTCTTGTTTTCTCAACGTGGTTATTTCGCCTGCTCTCAAAAGACCTATCAGTGTGTGAGGCCTACCTGCAGGAGCTCAACCATCTGCTTCAGAGTATGGAAGTCCTGCACCGCACCTATTCTGCTCCATCTATCCAAGCACTGCAGGTCAGCACTTTAATCCTGAGTCCTTCATTTCATCATAATTGCAACTCAAGATTAAGTCTGAAGAACTGTGTAGTAAATGAAACTATTCACATCCAAAATACCAGATGACTCACAGTCTTATGCAAAGTAACTTGTTTTGTTTTTCATCTTTTATCATTTCTCTCCACCAATATCTTTTGTTGCCCTCAAGTCATTTGCTACTAAATTTAGAATTCAGCACAACCTCTTTTCCAGCAATGAAACAATTTACTATGAAAAGCCTCTTCAAAGTGAAACTCTGTGTCGAGCATCAGTATCTTATCTGTTTGTTCACTAGGCCTCCACGTTTGACAGCCCCAAGAAGGAAAAGAGACTTCCAAGGAAATGGCGCACTAAAAACTACAACAAAGATGTCAAAACAACTCTGCAGGTAGACATCATGACAGTGAAGTGTGATCATAGTTCATCTTCTTTAGTAAGAATCCCTCACAAGCGTTGCTCCTCCTGCTCTACTGTAGGTACCCAGCTGCATCTCCTCTAGCTCTATCCGCCTCCACGCCTCTAACCCCAACCTCTCCAGCGCTGCACTCGCCAACGACAAGGTCGACACTGAATCCCTGGATTCCCCTTTTGACGTGGCTAAGCTGCAGGAGGACTTCTGCCGCGTTGCCACCAGCTGTGAGTAGAAATTTATGAGCTGGACAGTCTGCCTGCTTTCTCATTTGCATGTAAGATAGGACTGGCATGGTGTTGTTGTTTATGACAAATGGATTTGACAATGGTGAACCCTTGGCAGCTGTTAATGACTGAATGTCTCAGTTTACATTCATTAGGATTCTGATGATGTGCCCTCTCAGCGTGTCTCTTAGCTGATGCTCAGTGAGATGTTTACATTTTCAGTCTAAGAGGGGTCTTAATTAGTTTTCTGCCACACCTCATTGAAATATATATTTAGATACCTGATGCTTGACATGCCATAATAAAAAGGATTTATTTTTTTACATAATGGCATCACAATTCCGACTTTTTCCGTAAAAATGGGTTTAAATTTGGCTGTCAATTCTGCCAGCATTTCAATTGCCACATTTATGAAGCTAAGGATGCGTGATGGGCTTCAGCTTATAAAGCGCAACAATAATGTAGCTTCCCAAGTACCCATTATGAAGTGCATGGTGAAATGAAGGTCGTAAAACGAATAAGCGATAAGAGATCCATTTTATTAGAAGCGTGGTGTGATAGACTATCGCTGAATCTACTGTGACTGCATGGCACTGAAATGAATGCAAATTGGTTAGCTCCAAAAAAGAAAAGCTCCCCTCGTTTTCCCTTGTCGCTGCAGTGCATGCGACCATGAAGACAGCCCTGAGTTCACTAACATCTGAAAGAGAGAGATTAAAACATTGTTTGGACCACGAGACGATTCCCCCAACCTCGCCGCAGGTTGCTGCTTTGAAGAACGCACTGACAACGGTAAGTGAAATAACACACACTCACAGAAATATTGTAAGTATTCCACTTTCTTTTAGACTTTTTACACTCCTCTCACAAGCCTTGTCCTCCCACACCACTTGTAAGGCGTGACACATTGTCGAGCCTCTTAGAGGGATTACTAGCTGCCGGTGTGATGTCTGCCCACCTGAACATAACCATGTTCATCATTTCCTGTGGCTGCTGCCTCCCACCCAGAGGTGTTTTTCTATTTTCTGTTTTATGACTACACTCTCACTGTCATGCTGACTTCTTTACAGCATTAGAACTTCTGTTCTCTCTACGCCAACACATTTCTTTCCATTTAAATACCCAGCTGGGTGTTAGCTTCTACCTACCTCCCATAGAGGCAGTAATGGGTGAGTAATAGGAGTTTGGACTCCCGGGGCTTCTTGTCGGATGTCTGCAGTGATACACACATCTCTATATTAAAGGTTAATGCTATGTAGCAATGAGCAACTTAAGTCAGGTATTCATTTTAGCTTTCAGTATTTAAGGCATTATTGATTGGGTGTGTGCAATAATGTTTACACTGGTTATTTTTCCAGGCTTTAGCCCAGAACTCTGAGCTGAGAGAGCACCTGTGCAAGATTCATGCAGAGTCCCACATCGTAGAGCCCACACTAATAAATCTCACTGCCCCTGTGCAGGTTGGTGCAGGAATGCAGTGACTCTACTCCCTTCCCCCCCACACCCCCCCCCCCCCCCCACACCCACCACCACCACCATCACAATGATTATTATTATCTCCGTCTTTATTTTCATCCCACACAGTGTTGACTTTGCCACAGAATGAATGAGCTGTCCTTTCCTTCTCATCCAGATTCAACAAATGTTTCTCTCCTCCTCACTCCCTCACTCCCTCACTCCCTCACTCGACTCACTTTCTTTTATAATGACAGTGACGATTGAAAAAAGTGAACATAATTCTATTCACTACAAACGTTTCAGAAGAATTCTATGAATGCTATGAGTTTGAATGTGCATCTTGTTTTATGTCAACTCCTTGTCAGACAGAAGCGTGGCTGTGCACACTTGTTGCACACTTGCACTTCTGACTGGCTCTTCATAATTAATACAGTAATATATTGTGATACAGTCTCTAGAAATAGGTTTTATTCAGACAATTTATTCTCAATGTATCGTGAAATTGATATATTATAAGTCCCTTTAGAGGTTCATCATTTGGCTGTTAAACATTTAAAGGATGGCACACGTGAACATGTCACCGTGTAGTAAAAAGAAAAAGACTATATGCACTCTTTTGCATAATGTTTCAATTTAGTTTTCTATAAATATCTATAAGCTTCTATGAAACTAAATTGCATTTCATAATGCAATGAATAAATATAGTATACTGCAGGACTGACTCGTTTAAGGCTATTTCCTCCCCTTCAATAACATTTATAATGTGAAAACACAATATATAAATGAGTATCTATTATAGATGACTGTCTTTCAATATATTGCATTTGAGATTTTTGTTTTTGTCATTCTCTCATTATCCACACATGGTGATTGTTTTGTTTTCTGAATTACCCTGTGATTTCTGCCCCTTCTGGCTATGATGATGTTGCCCTTTTTCTTGCTCCTAATTAAGGCTGTGAACACTGTGTTTCCTAGAAACAGGAGTCTGTTGATGAATCCCGTCCACTCGTACACCAAGTGTCCAATGAGAGTAGAGCTTCAATCACGGAGTCTTTGTCCGAGTTCTTCGATGCACAGGAAGTTCTGCTGTCTTCTAGTTCCTCTGAAAATGAGGTAAGTGTGAGAGCTAAACTGGCACCATTAGCAGTTGTACTGCCACTGGCATGAACTGACATTTATGGCTGCATAATGGAATTAAAATTATTGTTAATGTCATTTGTCTTGTTTGCTGCAGCTATTGTTCACTGCATGATTAAGTGGAAGAGATGAATCCAGACAGAAATTACCACCACAGGTTTTTAATTGATTTCTTAATTTCAAGGCAAAAACATTCCTTCAAACTTAACATCTTAAAGCAAAGACTGCGCCCACTTGAGTTTCATTTTCCTCTAGTGTTCACGCAGCATGCCAGGTCAGGGAGCAGTTGGAGTGGAAGCAATGTGAAAATGGAAGTTAATTACTTAAATCTAAAAAAGAACAGCAAATTGAGCTGCAAATGATAGCCACCAGGACTTACGGGACCCTTCATCTCTAATGCTGAAGATTTTCTGCTGATGTAACAGGATGTTGAAACCTGCCGAGTCCCAGGTGGTATTAAAGATGTATCTATTAGCTTTTCTTTTTCTTTTTTTTAGGTATCAGAGGATGACTCTTACATTAGTGACATTAGTGACAACATTTCCATGGACAACTTCAGCAACGAGACAGAAAGTGAGAGACCAAACTCAGGTAAACTATGGGACATAAACTGTGGGCTAGATTCATTAAAAGATGTTAATACAATACTGACCAATGTGCAACTTTATGTATTCAGTTGTCAGTGTCTTGACCTCTTACGCCATCTGTTCCCTGGCTCTGTGAAGGTGATGTCCTTTGTCAGCGTAGATCCTGCCTGCCCTCGCCCAGCCCCAACAACAGCACCATCAGCCTGTGGAACATCCTCAGGAACAACATCGGCAAAGACCTGTCCAAAGTGGCGATGCCTGTACAACTTAATGAGCCGCTTAACACCCTGCAGAGACTGTGCGAGGAGCTGGAGTACAGCGAGCTGCTAGACAGGGCTGCTAACACACAGGACCCTTTCGAACGTATGGTGAGATGGCAAATTCACTGTTTGCTGTGTGGGCAAAAAGAATTTGCTTCTAGGGAATTGAGGGAATTCTCGCCGGACCAGAAAGAGCCACGTTTGAACTAGAAAGTTCATGCTTATGTGCATGTGATGTGTTCATGTTACCTGAGAAAATGTTTTATTAAAGAAACAGTTTGACATTTTGGACTAGGAATGACCTATTACTTGTTCCTGGCTGTTTTTCCTTTAGACCAGGGATTCCAGCTGCCCTCTGTCAGAGGGCTAGAGCTTGTGCCAGCCCATCTTATAACACATAATGTGGGAGAATCCATAAACTCTGTCTGCAGATTTCCAGGAGGAAAATGGCATAATTGTGCTTCTTTCAGTGTTTCACTTTTGCTCCCATTTGTATTGACTGACTTTGGAGTGTTGGTGTTTGTTGGTTGAATTGTGTTCACTTTCGTGTGGGAGGTGTAGAGATACAGCCTGTGGAGTCAGCTAGTTATAAAGGACAAAAGTGTCATACACAGTATATAAATGTGAAATGAATAGCAGCTGAAGTCGGTGTCAGCTCCAATCCGTGGCCTCCCATTATGATGTGTAAGCAATTATCAGTGCTCTCTTCGCTCTGCACAGGTGGAGGAGTATTCAGACAGTTACTCTGCTCATTACAGCGTAGAATAATAAACCAATAATATATGGTACTTTAAAATGATGATATAGCTTAGTTAGTTCAATGTTCTGATGATCTCTTTTTTTTATCATCCTTAAGGTTCCCAAAGTAAATGTAGCTTTTTGCTCCACCTCAGTTGAGGTGACTCATTATTCTGTTATAGGCATTATAAATAAAGCAACACTAACTGTATTGGTTTCTCTTTGTGCAGGTATACATAGCTACGTTTGTTGTATCAGGCTATGCATCCAGCTACTACAGAACTGGGGGAAAGCCTTTCAACCCGCTCCTGGGAGAGACATACGAATGTGACCGTCCAGATAAAGGCCTGAGATTTGTTGCAGAGCAGGTATGCATGGATACCAATTTATGTGCTATCGTCAATCCAAGTATTCTCATATTAATGCAATGAAAGAATTCAGTGAATCAATTCAAATAACCCAGTCGTTTTACATCGTCAGGTCAGCCATCACCCACCGATCTCAGCTTGCCACGCGGAGTCTAAAAACTTCATCTTCTGGCAAGGTAGTGGAATAGAGAAATGAGTCTGATCCATTGTCAGTGTCTGTAAAGTTTACAGTAGAGGCTGCTCATCCAAGATGAATCTTAATGTGTACAATTGCTTTCTTTCAGATGTGAGGTGTAAGAACAAGTTCTGGGGGAAGTCGATGGAGATTATTCCTGTTGGTACCACTCATGTAACTCTGCCGGGGTGAGTCTCTTCTGCATCATTTAGTCTAAGACTGGACACATACAGAGAGACTGTACACCAATGACCATGTCTAAATATTTTGTAAACAAGCATAGATTTATTTTTTATTATAAAGGATCTACCCAAAATCTTCCTCGTCAGTGTTTTAGTTTATTCTGTAAAAAGAAAAGTTTGATGAAATATTAAGTAGAGAGGTAAAAATGAAACACCAAAGTGTGGTTTACATGTTGTACTACCTCGTCATTTGCAAGTGCCTTCATCATTTCAAGTGTTAATTGTAAAAATAAATATATATTTAATAAAATATTTTTATTAAAAGGAATATTGTTTTTAATCCCCTTTTTTCTAGATCTGGAGACCACTATGAGTGGAACAAGGTGACGTCCTGCATCCACAACATTCTCAGTGGGCAGCGCTGGATTGAGCACTATGGGGAGATCTCCATCAAAAACTCCAGCAGTGATATTTGTCAGTGCAAGATCACTTTTGTTAAGGTGAGGCAAACATGAAAAAGTGAAAAGACTTATATTTAGTAGCTGTATACAAAGCTGCACCCACCCCAATGACCCCCATTACCTCTACCGACAACTTTTGTGGGGCCCTTTACACAGTGAGCATTCTGCCAACAGGGAGGGCTCTGCGCTTTAGCGACACAAGACGCTCATAAACTTTTTTATTCTTTATTTTATGAATGTGACACTCAAGGCTGAATTATGCTTCTCTGCAAGGCAAGACATGTTTAGCATCTTTCAAACACATTCATATTAAAGGCTTTAATGTTTGATGTCACTCCTGTATACCGCTTCCAGTCAAGTATATCCTATACTGTAAAATATATTGATACATAAGCCACAATATTGAAGTATATTCAGCTCCTTTGTACATTCGAGCTGTCTTTCTTTCGTCTCTCTCTCATTCGCCATATGTTTGTTTTGGTCGACATCCATCTGTGAACCTCAGGGGGTCTTTAAAAATAAAAAAATGCCGAAAGCATAGTAAATGTTGTAGTCCCTTCATTAGTCCATAAACCTACAACACAGCTGGTGCTCTTTACCTGCATGCCACCAAGAACCCCTCAAAGTTTCCAGTGCTTGATGTTTGCGAGCCTTTACTGAGAGGAAAAGGTTAATTGCTTTAGCGTGTGCCCATTTGAAAGACCTCCTGAAGCTCTGATGGGTAGCAAGTCCAGACACGTCAGAACTTGTTATGCATCTTCATCTCCCATTAAACACACCAGCCCAGGAACACACAGCTGGGGCTCGGGATGGTTTACGCAACAGCAACATCTTCTGACTGCTAAAGGACATGATCGTGATCCCTAAATTGTCTATTCATGCTCACTTATAATAGCATAATACTACGTTCTTCTCCAACTGTCAATTCTTTTCACAGGCTAAATACTGGAATTCCAGTGTGAATGAGGTGGAGGGAGCTATCACAGATAATAAAGGGAAGGTCATCCATAGACTTTTTGGAAAGTGGCAGGAAGCAGTTTTCTGTGGAGTCCCGCCCTCAGCCACATGTATCTGGAGAGCAAGTATGACAATTTTCTTTTATAAGAATGCACTGAATGCCTTTTTTACAATGTATATCTCCCTGTGGCTGTATCTGATGCAGTGGTTGTTATTTATGTGCAATGTAGATGCAATGCCAGTGGACCTTGAGCAGTACTACGGTTTCACAAAGTTTGCTATTGAGCTGAACGAGCTGGACCCCCCCCTGAAACTGCTGCTACCACGCACAGACACCAGACTACGTGTGGACCAACGGTACGAGAAAAAGTCAAACGGTATTTTCATACACCTGAGTAATGTGGTTATTCGTGGCTTTTAAAACACATCTTCTTTGAAGATTTTTATTTTATTTTATTTATTCATTTTTATTTTTTTATAAATTTATTTTAATTTTATTTATTCATTTTTAATTTTTTAGATTTTAATTTTAATTGTATTGAGACTCTATGTGG
The DNA here is from genome assembly GCF_900634415.1 of Cottoperca gobio. Lineage (NCBI taxonomy): Eukaryota > Metazoa > Chordata > Actinopteri > Perciformes > Bovichtidae > Cottoperca > Cottoperca gobio. Next base: position 12,369,983 of record NC_041370.1, on the reverse strand, counting down.
AAGCACATGATGCCTTGATTTATACTTTTTTATTTTTGTTTTATGAACTGTGAATAGTTCCATTTTTTATTTCCTGACAAAGCAGCTGAGTATAATTCAATTGTACATAAGTATGAATAAGCAGGTTGTTTAAAAAATGTTCTGCCAGAGAACCATCATCATCTGACATCTGATATAAAACAACAGCGCTATGTCAGTGAAGATCTGCGCACCTTTTATCATCTGAATCTCACGTCATGGATCTCGTCTCACACTCTTGACTCACAACCCTATGATCAAAACCGCACAAAAATAGACACACTCATGTTAAGAATAGTAAGTAACTGCTGAGCAAACTAATTTTAGCTCACATCTTTAAGGTTTAAAAAGTCTGTGAAGTATACACTGCAGAAAGAAGAAGCACTTTGCCATAAACAAAAAAATGAACCTGCTTCTAGTCCTTCAATATCCTGAGTTATGTATATTCATAATTGCGTTGTTTTACTTTAACGAGGCAAAGCCAAAACACGAGTGAAAATTAGATTAGAAAATTGAAATGTTTTGCCATGTTTGAATAATGAATGTGTCTGTGGCAGACTGCTGGAGGAGGGGAACTTGGAGTCTGCAGAGGAGCAGAAGCAGAGGATTGAACAGCTGCAGAGAGAGAGACGGAGAGTCCTGGAGGACAATGTAACACATCAACCCAAATTCTTCAGGTCGCCTTAATATCCAGATTTATTAGTTTCTCAATAAGAAAATAATGTATTGAGCGTGTTGAAACTGAAATTCCATCTTTCACAGTATTCTCGCTTTTCTGCCTCCACAGGAAGTCAAAGGATGATACCTGGGTGAGCAACGACACATACTGGGAGCTGAGGAAGGACCCTGGCTTTACCCAAATAGATTCTCCTACGCTGTGGTGACCCCTGAACTGCAGATCACACACATTTCGACCTGCACAGCCTCCTACTGTGATCCAGTCGGGGGTTCTGGTGATGTCCGTATCCCCGTCTTACCATCCACATTCAGTGCTGGTCTTTTTATTGCAGTTCATCAAAGTTATTGCCTTAATAGCAAATGCTTATGTAAGTTGTGTAAACATGTTTATGCAAACATATTATGAGAATGTAGATACATTTAGGCAAATTTTGCCCATATTTTCACCTGATATGTTACACTGTATCACTTAAACTGAGAGGAGGAAAACTACTGGGTTTAAAGGATGACAAATCTTTTTCATAACTGGTACTACACTAGCTTGAAATGTAATTGAACAACTGGTCACTTTAGCCGTCGTGTCGTCATGGACATTCTCTACCTCTGAGATAAACTAGCCTTGATATGCCATTGATGAAGTGTACACATCCGATATTTATTCTGCACCTGCCTGATGCCTTACTCGTTGTATTCATATTATATAATTTATTTTATCTTGCGTCTCTGAGATCTCTTTATATAATTTCTTTGTTTCGTAAAGACCAAACAAATGATCTCTACATCCTTACTCAACTTTTATTTCTGTCTCATAACAGTAATTACTGCTTTTGGCTATGACTGTGTGAATGATTTTACAAGTATGAGCAGCAGTAGCAACCATTTTTCACTCTATCCATTGCACCATTGTCTACTTGGACCCTGGGCTTTGGGACCAAAAGTGTCCAAAAACTTTGCTCCATGAGCTCAAATAAAATCTCTGATGCTTTTCTTTTTGTGGAATCATTTGGGACTGTTTGTTCGTAAAACACTGAAAACCAGGAACTAGACTTTTGTTTTTCACACAACTGTGTCGCAAATGTTGGTTAAATGTTCCCGCAGGAAAAGAGAAAAAACTGAATCATCAGTTTTAAATGTCTCATGTCCACAGAAGAGGAAGTCCTCGCTGTACCCTCAGTGAAGCTCCATTATTCTCCTTATTGCATCATGTTATGAGCAAGACGAATACCCCGTGAACGTTATGTGTGAGCTCTGGTATGCCTTGCTTGTTACACAATTATACATATTAATGTTCTCATCTAAGGTGAGTCTCCATAACACAACATTTCCCCCACTGTGTTTACCTGTGGGACAAGGATGAAAGATCAATAAATTATATATTTTTTGCTCATGGCTGCAGGTTTTTAGCTCCTCCCAGCATATTAAAATCATGGGTTGGTGTCAGATATGTTCTCCAAAGAGGAACCTTGACATAAATGCCTTGTGTAGCTCACAATGTGCAGTTTTTATTGTATGACACATATGCTGAGTGAACTGTTTACTGCCTCAAGCCACTTTGAAAATTGATTAAATGCTGGCACACAGCTGACTCATTCAGTTCACAGCTTTGTGATTTAGCCACTTTACTGTGGTGTGGTTGACTTTTTGTCTACACTACTATATGTTAAGAAATATAACTAAATACATCAATAAATAATAATGAATGAACTAATATGATAAACTAAAATAGTAAGATACCAGTAGGGCCCCAAGAGCCTGCAATGTTTATTACACCCCACAGTACAAAGGTGTCAGTCAGAGGGAACGACATGCTGATGTTATGTACATATAAACCTAGGTTAGTTAAAGTAAGTTTACCCTAACCCTAATATAGAATGACATACTGCTAACTTATCTGATCTCAATCAGAGAACATGTGTACACAACGCAGCATGTAAAGTGAAGCTGGTGATTAGTCAATGTCCACAAGGTGGCAACAAACAGCCATCAATGGTTGCAGAGATAGTGAGACATCAGTGAACTTGACGGTGTTGTTGTATGTCGATCATCTAGAGCTTTTAAGTCTTTGAACTATTAAATTATTTTTTGACAAAGTATTGTAGTTTTTATTTATAGTTTTCTTTCATATAATATTGAAACCAGTGGTGGGTGATATAGTGTCTGAGTAAAAGAAATAAGCATCGGACATTCACTGATCATTTACACTTCAGCAACGTATTTATTTAACTGTAACGTATTTGTACTAGACATTTATTACATACATGATATAAGCCCATTTTATAATAATAATAATAATAATAATTATCATTATTATTATTATTATTATTATTATTATTATTATTAGTTATTGTTATTATTATGTGTTTGACAGTAGCCTCAGTGACACACCCACAGCTTCCTGTGGAGAGAGGGCGTCTGCGCCTGCGCGTCTTTTGTCCAAAACAAGGGAGATCTTCTCCACTGTACTCCACACAGACTCTGCACAGCCGACACTGATAAGGAGAAGCATTGTCTGCTCTAAAATTCTGCCTACCAACAAAGTTGGTTCATCACTAAAACAAGGACTTCGGGTAAACGGTAAGATATGTAGCTTTGTTTCGATGCTTTTGCTCTACAATCAGACGAACTTACGAGCACAACAGCTTGAGACTGATGTGTTGGCTGATGCTACTAGCATGTAGCTACTTTCTCAATGTTAAGTGGCTATTTCTTTAGATATTCTTTGTCATGAATGGTAGTAGTGTTATGAGGAGTGGGGTTTTTTAGAGAGAGAAAGGGATAATATTGCTGAATCAGCAACCAGCGGTACACGAGCCACTCTTAGTCTGAGACGCAGCTCACATGGGTGATGCTTTCTTCTCTAGTCTACACACTGACTTTATCAAGACATGTTTTTATGGCAGACTTTTCCATGAATTTCTTTTTTTTAAATAACTTTTAAAAGGCATACTATACTTGGACCTTTTTGACAGTTTTGACATACTATGTATGTCATGAAAATGTCTATGTGAAACTCATTAAAAAGTGCTTATAACATTATGTCATAAAAATGTACTGATATTCTTTTATGACATCCTATAGTATAAATGTTTTGTGACATACTATAATATGACTTTTTTATGACATTTTGTATGGCATCCTATATTATGACCTTTTTATGACATACTATAGTATGACTTTTTAATTTAATGTTGTATGGAATCCTATATTATGACCTTTTTATGACATACTATAGTATGACTTTTTAATTTAATGTTGTATGGAATCCTATATTATGACCTTTTTATCACATATGATAGTATGGATTTTTTATGACATAATACACGATGACTTTTTTATTTCATTTTGTATGGCATCCTATACTATGACCTTTTTTTTGTGACATACTATACGTCATCACTCTTTGGCTTTTACAAGCTTCATTATCACTCTCACAGGTTTCATCCAGCCGGGAGATGTTTGCCACAGCCACCAGAAACTTTGTGGAGGAGGTTGATCATGGAGGTTTGCTGATCCCAGTGTCCAGCCTGAATGACACTGTTGCTCCTCTGACAGTGGTGGTGAAGCGTAAGCGTTTCTGGGTCTGGCAGAAACCCAAGTATAATCCCACTGATTTTAACCTCAATGATATACTAACAGGAGACACTCCTATAAAGTCAGGTAAACAACCACAACCCTCTGTAATAGTATACTTAGTTGTATTGATGTTGTTATTTTAAGACCACAGAAAACCTCTGTTTCACTGTACTTACAGATGTCACAGAGACAGACTTCATCAAATACAATGGGACATATGGTGACAATATGCAGGGATCTGTAGATGCAAATTTTGCCAGCACCAATGTGAGCCTGGAGGGTAAAGACTCTTCCAAACTCCAGTCATACTTTGGCAGTTTGAAGAAGCAGGAAGTGGATGTGCAGAAGCTGCTGCGAGACTCCAAAGACAGGTTAGTTCTCCCATCCATTCCCTCCGTCTTGTCTCAGAGATCAATAGGTTTAACATGACACAAAAACACTGTAAAATGTCATCTGACATGCAGCGTGTTAAAGATCTACAAACAGCACGAATGATCTTTGTCCAACCATAAAGTTGCACGCGAAGCAGGAGGCTCGGTTGAATATTAACGCTCACAAAAAATGAGCTTGTTATGATTTAGGCTGAAAAGATTTCTATTTTTAAAATTTCAAATCAGTTTCCCAGTTTGTATTAATTTCATATTTCCAAGAATGTTCTTACAGCTGGTGTCTTTGTGATTTCAACGTGTCAGGGCCCTGGATATGTCCCATTCTCTGGTCCAGCAGGCAAAGGAGAAGCACAGACGGGTGTTTGGGATTGTGAAAGAATGTATTGTGACTACTGCGCCCTGTTCGGTCATAGAAGAAGTGCAGCAGGGAGGACAGTGTGGCGGAGGACTGAGCCTCTGCTGGCTCAAGAGTTCAAAGGTACAGTATTAAACTCATTCTTATGGTAGTGATTGTACACAACAGAAAATCACTCTTTCACTTTTATATAATCATCGTGATATTCCAGCGATTATCGATGAAATACTTTTATAACTACTTCTTGTTCCGCCTGCTTTCCCTCAATATGTTTGTGTCCTCGTTAGTTTGTGGCACCCTACTTTTGCCTCAATGAGTTTTAGTTCTGCGTGCAACTGTGAGAGGGCAGAGCGATATTCTTTTCATAAGAAGAAGTGAAATTTGTGCCATTTAAACACAAGATTTCTCCTCCTCCTATTGTCAATAACACGCAGAGGAAGAATAAGCCTTTCTTCTTTGATTCAGAGACGGACATCATTAAAACATGTAATTCCATTGTAGCCAGACCAGCGAATGTCCCATGCATCACCAACAACTATTATTTAGTGCATATTTCTGTTTTGTTATGATTGTTTTGTGTCGCAAATCTTCAGGTTTCATTGAAGGAGAACGGCAGCTTGAGTAAAGACAGTAACGTCACCATGGAGATTCCCATCCATACTACCATTGCCTATGCCCTTATAGAGCTGGAGATCAAACACGATGGACGCTATGGTGAGAAATCATTCGCTCACAACTGGTTAAACAATTTTACCCGCAGTTACGTTTCACATCGGGGGGGTTTGAATGCGTTGTATTTTCCACAGGGCTGTGTCTGATGTCAGACACCATGGGGGGCTTTGAAGTAGATGGCCCTGCTAAGAAAGGACTTTCGGGTATCTTTGGAGCCCCTCCCTCTGAAAATAGCCACCTTGGAGAAGGTAAATAACAGTTTCCTTCTCTACGGCGATAAAACATGTGACTGTAGATGGTTGCAGCTGATGACGTGTTCAGAAATGCATCTTATCAAGTCACAAAGGGCCTCTAGAGATTGGAAGCCTTATCATAATGGTGTTATAACTGTTTAACATGTGCTTTGACCTATATATATTATAAGGTCTTTTGTGTGAACGTTGTTTTGTTTTCTATACATTTCTTTTAATAAGTGTCCGGTTTTTTTCCAGAACTTGAGCAGCTGAGCGATCATTTCCAGCTGCTTTCAGCTCTTCCTGCCACCACAAGGTCCTCTCTGCTCGAGCAAATCACAAAAGTTATGAAGGACCGAGGGGCCGTCAGTTCACTTCAGAATGTGGTAGGTGGGGACAGAGAGGTTTCATTGTGGAGTTAGCATTAGGAATCTTCTTAACTCTGGGTGTCTTCCTCTGTCTCAGCTGGACCAGATGTGCTTGGATAAGAGACCTGCCCTGGGGGATGTAACAGCAACAGAGTCCCAAAAGCAGAACATTCAAGCAATTCTGGACCTTTTGGAGCAGTCTGGTCAAGCGGAGTCCACACCAGTCCTCACAGCCCTTCACCTGGTCACCAGCGCCCTGGATGGTGAGAAAGCTGTGCTCTGTGTAGCCTTCATTACTTAAGTGAAATGTTGCTTGAGGTCCTCAATCTGTGAAAAATAAATACAAATCTAATGTCAAGTTCAGAATATCCTGCAAACCTAATTTCCTCAAGTTTTCATCCTGTATCTGGGTCTTTGTCTTTCAGAGCTGACAAATGATTGTCTTGCTGTCCTGGGAATGTGCTGCAGCCTTACAGTATTACAGGCTCTGGAGCCACTGGTTAGTAAACTCAGTTTTTACAACACAACATGTTACGTGAGGTTGATTTTCTTTCAAATTATGCATCACATTGATTTGGCAACCTGTTCCAGGTGCAGTGTGTATCGGGGACAGGGGAGTTGCCTCTGAGCAGCGGCGACCAGGCTGCACTGTCAGAAGACGTCTATGAGAAGACCGAACATCTGTTTGCCTCCTCTAATGTGTCCCTGAAGAGAGACGGGGACACAGTGAAGACAGAAATACACCACCTGCCAGGAAACCTCCCTCTGGTCCTGTGTATCGCTGTCAGAGGTCTCGCCTCATTGGCCCACTGTAATTGAACTGAAGACACCTTTATAGCAACCAGAAACTTAAAACACTAGGCTGGAATGATGTAAAGGGTAAAGGGTATCATGTCGAACAAGTGTTATTTATACGTTTTTATTTCTTCTTGGTGTGTCAGAATTTATATAAATGTTGTCGTGCCAAACCAACCAGTCAATTAATGCGTCAATCAACAACAAATCGTCAAAATTGTGGACAATCAATTAGTTTAGGTCATGTTTGTTCTTGGTATCTGAAAGAAGCATCACTTATTGTTATTACATTTTATACATCTATATAATTCTCTCATTTTTAAAACGTAATTCATTTATGTGGGGTCTAATGTCACGTCTCAGTCCTGCACATAACATTCTTTGTTCCTTTTAATGGTGAAGCATTATTTTAACAATTATGGAAATGATGTATCTCTATCTTTGTATGATTATCTCTATGGTGCAATAAGTAAACGAGGAAAACCCCACCCCCCACCTTACATTGTATTTTGTTTTCTCTACCACACAACACGTTTGTCAAGTAATTCTGCCAAAAGAGCAAAACCAAAGCGGATCGTTAGAAAACACCAGTTATTTATTTGACATCTGAAAATACATTTATTTTTTTTATTCTTGTAAAATATACCTTTTTATAAGTAAATATGAACTTTATTTAAAACGGTTAAGTTTTAGTAATATCACATCAAAAGGGATGGTTCTCTGAGTTGCAGTACTCTGTTCAAGAGTCCTGTGGAAAGTTTATCTTTCAAACAAAAACAGCACCATAACAGGTCGAACAATTAGAAATATTTACGTGATCCAAATGTCATAACAACATAATTAATGTAATTTGTTGTGCTTGAGTGAAAGAGAAACAGTGGGTTTACACTACAGAATTACTTTCCTTCTGTACAACATCAAACAGTGACTGGCATGACATTTCAATGTAAGACCACAAAGCGTAAATGTAGCCTTGAGGAGCAAAACGTTCTCAAATATGACACTATTCTACGTGAATGAGATGAAGTACTGGAGACATTTGCACTGTAAACTGGAACACTGAGGTATCGTTATTTTTCAATGAGCAAGCTCTCCTCATTTTTGCAGAATAAATACGTTGTCTTACATACAGATGTAAAATTAAAACAGGACATGACAAATATCTTATTTGCTTTTAAAAACATCCTGACACGAGGGCCAGTATTCCTCTTACGATCCACATTTAAGGAAGGATTCTTTAAAAAGTATTTTGCCAATAAATAAGTACACTTCCTGTGTGTTTTGAGTTGCATAGTGTGCTAGAAAAGGAATCTGGCAATTCAGATCAAGGTGACTCTTGATGCAGCTTTGTGCGAGACCCATATTCACACAGGTCTGATGTCCAACACTGTCCGTGTGTGCAGTACAGTGTTTAATCCCACGTTCCTTCAGGTGTCCCCTTTCAATCCAAGCCTGGCAGCTCGGACAGCCGAGTCTGTCCAGTACGGTGTAAAACATCAGTACACCCAGCTGACTGGAACCCACTGCGGCTCGATGAATAATCGCTCTACCACATCCTGTAGTTTGTCAAAGGCCTTGTCCAGATTGTCATTGACAATAGTCAGGTCAAAGTAGTGGCTGTATGCCCGGCGGATCCTCGCGCTCTCGTCCACAGTCTTTTTCAAATCGACCTCCTGTTACAGAAAAAGATTCAGCCCATTGGGATGATGGAAGAAACAACCATTTTAATGAGTAATAACCTTGGAAAGTCCATCATCATTTCTAAGTATTTAGGAAGCTTCAAATCCTCTCTAAACGTACCGTGAGTAGTTTGGTAGTAAGTCCAGCATCTATCACAGCTTTGTGCATAGCTCTTAGTGTGTCCAGTTCAGGAGCAGCAATAAACACCACAAATGGCATAAACTCAGCCGTCTTCAACACTTTCAGGGCCTGGGCAGAACATATAATGTCACAGCCAAAGCTTTAAAGGGAAACTAACATCTAGACATTGAAAGTGTGCGTCTTTGACTCACCTGAGGGTTGATGTCCAGGATGCAGGTACGGCCTGCATCCACCACTTCATGGATAGAGTCGATCTTGGTGCCATAAAGGTTGGCATCGTACTCGCCATTCTCTAGGTAACGGCTCTCTTTGATGTCCTTCTCCATCTCCTCCCGCATCACAAAGCAGTAGTTCTGGCCGTTCATCTCCTCTTCCCTCGGACAGCGTGATGTGACTGGAGATAAAAGGTGAGGAGACGTGTTACATGTACCCTGGCAGGGGAATCTGGTTGCAGACAATGTAACTACCTCAGCTGTCTGTCTCATACACTCACAGGGTACAGTGGTTCCATATCGCAAAGGGTTCATGACAATGAGTCTGTTCTTCAGGCTCCGCCTCCCAACTCCCTGGGCTCCGATCAGAACAAGCGTTTTCCTCTGAAACGGCGGCATCTTGGCAACTTCCTCGTAGATCTGCAGCTCATAACGGTCAAATTCTGTTCAAGGCAATTCACAGGCTGGATGAGTACCGCAATGTCATCTCTGCACTTACAGTTTAACACTGCAAACCTTTCACAAAATCTCTTGTATGTAGGAAAATGACATCCAGTAGTGGTGCACACCTGCATTCTTCGAAGTGAGGTACATCATTTTCTTCTTCTTTTTCTTTGCAGTTCCACAGAGCATCCCTGGGACAAATTTAAAAAAGGGCGTCAGATCACCACATGGTGGAGCTCAAGGCAAGAGTCTCGTGACGATCATAACTACAACAAGAAAGAGCAGCGGGGAGCGTGCTGTGAAAGAGTTGGCATGTGTGAACATGATATGAACTGACCTGTACCAGAAGTATCCCAGTCTCTTCTCACAAAAGCTTTCCTCTTCTCCTCTAAGAACTGACTGGGGATGAGACCAGTTACTCCACCAACAACTTTGCGTGCCTATGTGGAAATAAGAGTAGTTGAGAGATGATAGTTTAAACATTTCACACAGTAAAGAAATAACATACAGTTACATATCTTGTTAACGTAGAAAGAAAACAGATATAATTGTAGATAACACCGCATTATCAATTACCAGTCATGGGTTTTCTTATTAAGATTCCACTGCGCTGTGTAGCTCTGGTCGAAGCAGCGCTGTCCTAACACACCAAAAGCAAAATGTGTCCACTCACCTGCCACCAGTTGGGGTCCTCCTTGTTGACCACCTGAAGGATGTCTCCCTTGGAAAAGGCCAGCCCTGCCTCTTTACACGGGATCAGGTTGTCTGTGGCCGGATTATAGTTGAAGTGGGGCTTCAGATAAACCTACAATTAAGAGTGTGAAACCGATAGACAATTAAAATCACACCGATAACCGATAACTATCATGAGTGCATGTCCACTTCCCCCCCCTCCCTATATACTCATCATGTTTGATTAGGCAAGTTCTCTTTCCCAACTCGACCGTTATCTGTGTTTACACTGTCCTTTTCTTTTCAGCATCACGTTTGATCATTTTTAAACGGCTCGTTCAGTGTCATAGTTTCACTTACTGTTCTGCATTTGTACTTTGTTGCTCTTTCTGTCAAAGCTCAAAAACAGAAGGCTGAACGAGGTGGATGAATATTAACCACAACTGTGAAAAGTGACCAGTGTGACGTAACAACATGACATGATCAAAATAAAGTTGACAGATCATCGCGTCTATTGCTGTAGTGAATTTGTATCACCTTGGCCGAATTCACAAGTTAAAACTCTTATCATAACTGAAACCGAACAGTGCAAAGCACGAAGGTCAGTGTCTGACGTAACCCTACGTACTGCACTTCAGTGTCAGCTGCTGTGTGTGCCTGTTACTGTAAGAAGGAGAGGGGGTGCTCCGTTGTTATTAATAGACCCCTTACTGGGATCAATTTTCAGAAGCCTGGCATTCTGAGATCACCCAGCTCTCCCCCAATCCCTGAACAGTTACAGTACGGCTCTTAACAGCCTTGTACATCCGGCACTTACACATCCTGTACTCCAATGTACTTAAAATAATGATTTCAATCAAGTTTAAAAGATCTCAGTGTAACAGGATTGTTAGTTTCCCACAGGCGCAACACTGCACAGGAGGACATCAAATGCAGCCTCCTTTTTCCTCACCTGTGGAGGTGCCGGCGTGTCTCTGTAGCTGGGCAGGACCTTGAGCGTGATGCTCCCACTGCAGTCCCCCAACAGCTCCTGGAGGTCATGGGGGTTCTGACCGACCTCGTGACCGTTCACCTCGCGGATTATGTCCCCTGTGTGCAGCATTCCCTGCCTGTCAATTGAGCTGCCGTGCAGGATCCGTGCGATCACCATCTCTCCCCGCTCCACACGGAACGTCACCCCCTGAAAGGGAGTCATCATACATCCGCACTTCATAAATCTTTAACGAGTTGCTACGTATATAACCTGTTCTAACAGATGGGCAATAAAAAGAGGACATGAATAAAACACTCAACACATATTTCCTCTGCTGAGCTGGGGATGATATGAATGCCTGGCTAACTTACCAGTGGATCCCCAGCTTTCTTCTGGATGCCAATCATCCTGACAGCATCAGCTGGCATGAGTGAACTCTTCAACAAAGCGTTGCTGTTCACCGCTGCGTGGGGCATTTCGTAGCACTTTGCAGCGACTTTGTCATGAGCCTCTATCAAAGACTGAGGCAGAAAAAAGGCAGAACAGGAGAGAAATAAGAGAAAATGTGGTTCACAATCTCTGTACTTTAATCTTTAAGTTATCTTAAGTCCTCACTAACAAAGACAGCAATCGCAGCTACCATGTGGTTCATCCACCAAAATACAAAAACTAACAGTGACTGCCACATGCATTTAACATATTACCATGAAAGAGTGAAGACATAAATCACTTCACTGTGCACATTCCCAGTATGACTGCATCGACAGATAACTAATTGATATATAGAGGAGATAAGTCAGTCTTGTTCTTACCCTAGCAGCAACAACATAGCGTTAGCATTGGTCAGAGACTACAAACTGCATCAGCAAACGTGAAGATATACTGAAACAGTAGGTGACAGTCTTCTCCCCCTGACTTTACCCACATAAGTCAGAATGCTATTGGCCCAAGGAAATACACCCCCAACCTCCCATGCCGCAGCTTGTAAGTGGTTGAGAATATAAAGGGCGACAAGGAAGCAGAGCTGCCACCACTTCAGAGAATATTAGCCATTGGATGATGGAACAAGCTCTGACATCCATTCCCACACACAAGCCAGACCATTCACTACAAATCTCATTACTCCCAGTAAAGATTGTGTACAAGAGGAACGAGGTCTCAGATACCTTAAAGTGAGGTTCCTGAAGGATTTTCACAAGCTCAGCAGCTGCAGCATCTTTTTCTGGCAGGTTGTTGAGGGAATCCAGGATCTCTGTGACCAGCTGGACATTATCATCCCGCACAGCTTTTAACTTCACTTCTTCCAGACGCTCATGGGCCTACACACACACACACACACACACACACACACACACACACACACACACACACACACACACACACACACACACACACACACACACACACACACACACACACACACAGTAAAGAAAATGTCAATCAACCTCTCTATTTTCATTAGAGATGGGAAAATCACAACCATGATTTCTTTTTATTTTATGTGGTCTCATAGCAAATTACAGAAGTGGGACACCGTTAAAACGCCATGTTCTTGTGACTCTTATACGAAACATTAATGACTCTTGAAATCAAACTATCCCCGTAATACACAGAAGACAAGGGGAAAGTAACTATTCAATATACAGTGTGCAGTATATGACCATATTCAACGGCTCTATTTGATAAGACATTACACCAAAAACTCTCTAGAGGTAGCAGAAATAAAATATATCCAAAGAAAGTATTGCTCCATTTTTCAGAAATGAGGACAAGAGCTTGCCTTTGCTTTCTATTCATAGATGTGATAGATGAACCTCGTGACCTCAATCTGCATTGGAGATTCGTTTCTGTTATGTAAACCATTTGTTCTTCATGTTGTCAACCTCTTTTAGCTTTGTGGAAACATTGATTTAACTGGTGTTAAAGGAACATTTCTGTCTACTCGAACTTAAGCAGATGCTTCACAATCTTACCTTTTAAGGTAATATGTAAAAATATATATATATAAAAATATATACACATACATATGCACACACATACTATATATACATACATATATATAAATATGTATATATATATATACATACATTTATACCTTAATTTCCTCTTTTCTCTTATTTAATACAGCTAGAGCTTAGTGACCAGCTAATGAGATTATAACTGTGTGTGTGTGTGTGTGTGTGTGTGTGTGTGTGTGTGTGTGTGTGTGTGTGTGTGTGTGTGTGTGTGTGTGTGTGTGTTTACCTTTGCAAGGGAGCGAACAATGGGGCTCTCCATGATGCCTCTGAGGAAGATGAGGTCAATGTCTTTGGCCCCTGAGCCTGATGGCAGGTCTTTTAGGTTGTCCAGTACCTGCTGCATGGCTGAAGGGGAAAAAACACACGTCAAAGATTGAGCTCACAGAATGTCAGCTACACTCTTCACTTCTTGAGCTTGAGAGTTACTGCTTTACATGCTGAGCCAATGAAAACAAAACAATCGGACTACAATAAGAGCTTACAAGGCCAGAACAATAATTGGACAGTCTATCAATGGGCCAATTCACAGAGAGCATCCCTTATTTCCATTGCAGCAGAAACAAGCACGCACTCAGAAACAAAGGAATTGTTCTACTAACAGATCTGCCTTGTAGAGACTGAGAGCACGCAGCACGAAATTGGAGCCCAAGATCCTGACAAATACAGCTAGTAATTTCATATTCAATGTTTCAATAAGACAAATAACAATCTTTCTGTACTTCCCAGTAATTATCGTTCCATTGAAATAGGATTTGTCATGAATTGTGTTCTTTTTTTTTTTTCTTTTATAGGAGAATGAGCAGAAAGTTTGAAAATAGAAGTAGACAGAAATCAGTCATTGCAGTCACTATGGGAGCCAAAACATTTGGCTGTTTTACAAGTAAATTGTGTTACAATTGTGTTTTTTGAGTTGTGTATGTCACAGAGGGACACATGTAAAAGATCAGCAGCAAACACACCCACACAATTATCTCTGGGCTGTGGCCTCAGGTACAGTTCAAATGGTAATGAAATAGCTAATTTCGCAAACAGCATTAAAACAGTTCCTGTGCAAACGATTAGTTAGAACTTTGCCTTTGACAGCTTACCTTTGCCAGACTCTGCATTGGCCACAGTCATGTTTAGTATTCCTCAGCTCAGGATGGTGAAACTCTCTTAACTCGGACAAAGGCCGTCCAACTGCCCACTTACAGAGACCAGAGCAACTGGAGGGCTGGAGAAGGTAGGAAAACCCATTCAAGTCAGTATACTGTACGCTAAGATCACCTACTATACACGTCATGAAATGACTCAAGCTGACATTTACTAACATGTGTTGCTAACATATGCAGATTTAGTATAAATGCATGAGACACAAAATAAAACAGAAAACATTTGTTTGTCTTCCTGTTTCATGTGCACGCTAGCACAGAGAGCTCTTCTGAATTAAGGGTATGACAAAGAGGGCCATTGAATGACAAAGAATGAGACTCTCGTCATTATGGCTAAAGGTTGTGTCAGCCACACACAAGGAGGCCCCCGGGGAATCTGTACAAACATGATCTCTAAACAGAGTGAGGCAAAAACAGCCCTACCAATGCCTTACATTACATTACATTACATTACATTACATTACAGTTCATTTAGCTGACGCTTTTGTCCAAAGCGACGTACAAAAAGTGCAAACAATCATGGAGATACAACTCCGAACAGCAAGAATCTTGTAAGTACAATAGCTTCAAATAGGTACAATCGTATAAGTGAACACTGTCTTCAAATAAGCCAGTTTGAAGTGCAACAACATAAGTGCAACATACAGAAACAATAGAATACAAATTCAACTATTAGCTATAAATAAGCCAAACCAATACAAGTGCAACACACAAAGAACAGTTATTTAGTTTTCTTCATTCGCCGAGGTGCAGTCGAAACAGGTGAGTTTTCAGCCTCAGTGGGTAGGTGGACAAACAGGAGTATGGGCTTTTTGAGCATAGGCCCCATTTATCTGTGAACTGTGAACTGTATAAACATCATGAATGCACCATTGTACTCCATCCACAGAATGTCAACAAAGACAGTATAAAGTCCGATAATAACAATCCAGGGCCAAAAAGAAACAAGAAAGGCACAGACTCACCAACAAACTGTTTCAAATCATTAGTGCAGCACTCCGACACGGAGCCCAACGTTTTCTACCAAACTCTCATCCGGTACCTCTGATCTAAAGAGAGAATAGGACAAAAAATATTAAGTTATTTTTGTTATTTGATCAAATTGTCCAAGAAAACCTAAAAACCCTCCTAGGTATTGATAATGCAGCATTGCAGCAATGTCCTCCCTACTCAGGGTTACCTTCATTGCCCAGACTTCTCCTGTTCATTTAGCAGTATTGTAAATTCAGCCATTGTGATTGGCCATGTCAATCACATGACCAATGTCAGTTTAAAAAAACTCATTACTACCACCAAAACAAATGAATCTCAGCTCAAAAAGAGTGAGACTGGGGAGTATTAGTTGTGTTCTGTGGAATAAAAAGTAACTAAAAGCAGCCTTTCTTTTTATGGGACATATTTTTGTGGCCTATTTCAATGAATTACTATGAAGATTGTTGTAGTTGGTAATCAGCAGTTCTTACTGTTCTGCAGGTGCACACAAAGGCTGTAAACTAAAGTAACCACTGTGCTCTGCACTTTTCTAAAAACTTTTAAATCCTGTTTACAACCATAAAACATTTTATAGTAGGCTACAATTCTCACCATGAACCCTCAGGACCAAAAGTGCACGTTTATAGATCCTAAACTAACTGTGTCCAGCATCCCTGCTGATGTGTTAAAATACACTAATAACACATTAAGCCATTATTTTTGACAAAGCTGAAAAACTGAGAAGTATGGACAATTATTTCCTATTAAAAAACATTACTTTGTAACAAATTAGACTGAGGTCTGTTGGGTCATATATTTGAAGGAATATTTAGATTAGAGCCAGACCAATACATCGGGCATAATTATTCACAAATCTAATTAATCTGTATCAAGATCTGTATCTTCCCTATTGAACTAATGTTTAGACTGATGCAATAAATGTTTTGGGACCATTTAGTCGTTAAAATGCAGCTGTATATTACATGGACTTTTTCAAATCCAGAAGTGTTAGTAAACATATATTTTAAATTATTTCTTTCTGCTTGCTGAAGCTTCTGATAGCTTATCAGGGTGTCCCATTTCACACAACTTCATTATGTGTTATGGTTGTATTTGTACTAAACTAAACTAAACCTCCCAAATATAGATATCAATAAGCCTCAAAAATCTAATACCGGTCAGGCTATAACTTGGATAAGATGTGTCTGGGTGAAAGGAAAGGAGATCTTTAATACCGTTATAATAGTAAGACTGTAATGTAACTGTGGTGCCAGAGTGTTAGAAGCTAGTCTTTATAAAAGCACAAAGTTGTTAAAGTTAAAGCTAAGAACTGACAGGGAATTGTCTCACTATGATCTATTTTCAGATAGTCTGATATGACTATAAACACAAAAAACTGGATGTGTAGTGTTAAGCTGGTGTTCAAAGCGGCTAATGGCACAATGATAGCAAAAGGTACTCATTCAAAGTATGGAAAATAATAAATAACATGTCACACGTTTGCCTGGTAATGTTCTTCAACGTTTATGTGTGTGATCGCATTTTACTATTAAACATGCCAACATAATACAAGTATTGATTAGTTATTGGGCTCTACATTTCTGTTATCGATTATTCAGACTGGAGTTAGACGAGAGAAACTTAACGTTATAGAATGTTTTATTTACTGCGCTACGTTGGGCAACATTGTCAATAAATAAAATAAAATATTCATTTATGGGAAATGTGTATCAGGGGACATTACTGGTGGGGCAGTCTGACAGTGGCATACCACTTCCAAGCGGCGCCTGTCGTTAGGAAACGGTATATGCCGGTGGACCAGCCGCGGCAGACCGCTCCAGGGATCGGAAAGGCGGCATAAGCCGCTGAGCCATAGCGGCATACCATCAGCCACTTTCCCATCTCGGAGTCACTCCAGGTGGGAACGTAAACGCTATGTGCGCATGGTGGCAGAAACGTTCATAAGTAGTAAGTTAGTCATAATGTCATGGTAGGTCACTAAAGTAACTTATAGTGGAGCAAAAAAAAACAACCAAATCTGCCTTCAAGAAACATGTTGGCTGCAGTGATTTGCTGTCAAGCTACACGCACACTGGGCACGTGTAACGTTAACCAGCTCCAATGTGAGGTAATTTAGCTAAAATGACAACAAGCCATTTGTAGCTAATTAGCGGTGGTAAACACTGATGTTAGCGTTAAAGCACAACAAGCCGATATTATTATACAAACACGTGAAACTGCAGCTACATGCTGTCAGGTCTTCACTAGTGCCCGTCCCGTACCAAGTTGATGCTAGCCAATACTAGTGTGTAGCTCATTTAAAGGCAAGTTAGCAATGCTAATGGTTGCTAGCAAACACTGGCGTGGCTTTCCACGTTATACGTTGGGTATCTTTCAGACTGAGAAATATTGCTAACACAAACGAACAGACGATCCAGCAAAATTAACCCAATTAACTTTGCTTGTTAATGTCCTCTTGCGAAGTAATACTAGTGCGGTAGTTAGTTGAAAGTCCAGTCATTAGCTAGTAGCTAACCGTAATATCATGTGGTTCAGACTAGCTAGCTAACGTTAGCTGTTTGTGAGAGGCAGTTAGAAACTAGAGAGTCCCATGGTAAGACTGTTAACGTTACTCAAGTGTCTGGTAAAATGAATGAATGATACGTTACCTAATTTAATCAGTATCATCCAGTCACGCTTTAATGCTTCCCTCTTAGAGTTTCCTAATTCGCAGACCACTTGCGCAATAGTAAAGTGCATTTCCAGTGCGCTCCTTCCCTCAGTTCCCAGTCCACACAGACAGTGATGTGCTAATGACATCCAAAGCCGTTCAGGTTATGTCTTGATCATTGACATCCTGCACAACCCACCCATGTATGTAGTGTAAACGTTACCCTACAATAAATACCGGTAGTTGAGAAAAGATGTGTGGAGGTAAATTGCATCCACGGTTTCTTCAAATATTGTTTTCCCTATCAAATGCAATGATCCCTAAACATAAATGTGAAATACCCTCTGGCTGCTGCTGCTGCTGATGACTGTACTCACTGCAACAGTGTGAGTTGACTGCTCAATACAACTATTTGGTCACAATAAATACCACAAAAAAAACATTTTACCTTTTTTTAATTAGCTTAGTTTGTCCAGCTATCTGGACTTTATATCTGTCATTCTGAATTTAAAAGTGAGCCAAAATTAATGGAAAAATAGAGAGCTTTACTGAATCTATTAATTGTCAGTGGAGTGGTGTACCAGTAATAACATATATTTTCTCATTGGCAAAACATCCTGCACCATATCAGTTTATAGGCTACTATTGCACGACCAACAACATATTTAAGAATTTAACTTTAAAGAAACACTTACCCCATGAGGAAGATATACTGTATCTTATCGTGCTACCATAAATAACACTTGTGACATACCATCCACACATCTGGCTTCAAGTACCACCCATCAGCATGAAGCACCAAGCAATACTTTCCAATCAGGAAGAAATCACTGAAGCCATTTAGAGAACCAGAGCTCGCATAGTTACAGAAAGGCCTTTGACCAAGTGTCTCAACAGCGCTGACCAATATCTCTGGCCTGCGTGATTCGCTTTTGATGTATCCAGGACACTTGATTGGATTACACTGTTAATCTGTTTTCAGGCAAGGTGGAGCCACATCGCAACTGGCTCAATATAGCAAGTGCAATAAATGCAACACTGTGGTGTATTCAATTCACAGTTTATTTCTATTTTACTCTCCTCAAAATATGAAATTACCAGCAGTCATGAATTATAAACTCTTAATATTCTCAAAATGTTTAGATGCCTGTTAGATACCAGTAGAGAGCACTGTTACTCCATCAGTGAATGACAGTGTGACATATTGTTCAACATACTTACACTATACATACTTGACAGGCAAATTAGTACTGTTCGTGATAACATTTTGTGTAGCAATGGCAACATTACAGACCAAAGAAGTTAAATTA
Source organism: Cottoperca gobio (assembly GCF_900634415.1). NCBI lineage: Eukaryota > Metazoa > Chordata > Actinopteri > Perciformes > Bovichtidae > Cottoperca > Cottoperca gobio. The sequence goes on along the minus strand of NC_041370.1, from coordinate 12,350,658 downwards.
CACAATGTTTATTCCATGCAGCACACGTTCATTTCATGTCAGTAATAGACATGGCAGCAGCTTTGTGGTAAGTCAGCCTGGACATGAGAGCAACATCACCACAGTGGCAGCCCATCATACCTACAACACAAGGAAGTTAAGTAAATTGTGTGGTTCTGACAAACATTTAAAACCCATGTCAGATGTTTTACGGTCCCTATTCACAAACAAGAGGAAGACAGTGTATTAAAACACTTCTTTTAATAATATTCAATCCAATAACACCACTAACTACAACCTTAAAAAACAACACTTCTTTGACAAAGTGTGACAATAAACAGAACATAATCAGCTTCCCAAGAACAGATTTATTGCATCGCTGTTGTATAGTATTACACTACATTGTATGAAAGGTTTTATTTTTCTGGTACTTACATATCTCATCATACAATACCATACATTATTTTTGCATAACACTAGCAGACATCCAAAATTAGTTAAATAAGTAATAATAAATACTTTACAAAATGTGTAAAAAGCAACCTTTTAAAATACTTTACCTGACATAGTTTGATCCTGGAATTCTCTCTGTGCTCTCCCTCACCAACACATCTGAAAATAGAGTATCTGGGGTGTCTCGTTTCCCATACCTACGCATAAAAGAGTCAAGCAACATTTTAATACTTCTTTGCATGTAATTATCAAAATTATTATTATTATTATTACAGTATGTTATAAATTATAAATTATAAATTGAAGAACTAACCTCTGTCTCGTAATGAGATTGATGTAGTGTCTTAGTGCAGAATAATATTTGGCGATCTCCTCAGGTGGTGCGTCTTCCCGGGGACTGGTAGGCTTGGCTGGATATGCGTTTATGCCAGAGTGAATACAAGCCAGCAGGCAGAGAGCCAGCGACATCACAGCACTGGAGCGAATCCTGGATCACAGTCAAAATACATAATAAAAAAATGATTATTCAACAATGTCACAAATGCCAAAATCAGAAGTAGAAGTTCCATGTTGGATTTCTACTCCACCATAAAAGCTACCAGATCCAACATTACCTAATGACATTCAATCAAAAAAGTGTCTTTCACTGAAAAGGTGAGAAATAAAAGAAATGCTTACATTATATTGCAACTATTGTAAAATTCAGCTGAAGTCTTTTTTTCTCGCTGGTCAAGGCACCTCTGTCAGATTCCCAACTTTGCCTGTGTTTTATACTGTGTGCGTCGAATGGGGAGGAGGGTCATTTCATTCACTTTTAGGGTACTCCTGAGAAATATCCACTGCTCCATTAATCCAGTAATGGGAGCGCCAGGGCAGTGAAACAAATGGAGATGATCTGTTACATCATTGTGAAAAGACCAAAACGTGTAAGTTGTCACAGCATTAGATTTATTAAAATGTTAATTATTTGTTTTCAATTCATTGAAATTAACTGCATTACACATTTCCTGCAGAAGTCAATATGTGTATTTAAATTAAAATCGTGTTTTTTTCAACAAACAATGAGTTTAACTATGCATAAACTCTCAGAGGCAGATATAATTGATTCATATCAATTTCAAATGCAGTTATTTTATCCTTAATCATTCTTATTTCCACAGGAATGCCTTAAATGTTGGACGAGTACACTTGATTAAAATAAATTTCACTTCTGTTGAGACAAACCACTATCAATTTAGAGTGTCCACTAAAGAGTCACAGCCAGCATGACAAGTCTCAATAAAACCGTTGATGTGTAACTTCAAATGGCTGATGATGGTCCTTTGTTTTCACATTAAGTTGATATACTGCATACAAAAACCAGTGACTGCTGTGAAAGTGCATCTGAACTAGGGAAAGACCATGTGAATAAGCTTTAAAAAGGCAGCGGACGGGAGGGGAAGACCCCAAGGGGGCTAGCTACCCTTGACGGTGGGCTCTAAATACGTCCAACTTTTTATCAGATCGGAAAAGTGAACATATACAGATACGCATGTCTAACTTATTGATAGCGCATCACTTCCTTATACAAAATGTATCAGACGAATACCCAACGAATGCATAACGCATACAAAAATATGGCGTATACAAATTATCGGCAACACGCTGGTGTACGTTGATATAAGGGAAGGCATAAGTAGTATTCGTTAAGAGCACGCGGTGTTAGGCTGGGGTGCGTTGACTTGAGGAAGTAATGGAGGGAAAGTTTAATAGAGGAGACGGAGAGAATCAACCTCCTGCAAACAGATCCAAAAGAATGCCTGGCAAAACTACGGAGGGCAAAAAAACCCTCAGAATTCAACGCAATAAGGAGAGGAATATCAAGTGTCAAAGAGTGAACTTAAAGATCATTAAAAACAATATACACACACAACCAGAGACATGAACAGAGGATACCTCCTGACATGCCATCCATTCCTCAACCAAATGGAGCGAAATCGAGAAAGCTGTGAGGAAGGCAAGGCCAGCGTCCACCTCGGGACCAAATAGAGTTCCCTACCAGCTGTATAAGAACACTCCAGATGTCCCGAGGGAGGGCAATGAAGGTTGCACCATCCCAATAGCATGGCAAAAAGCAAGGGGAGTATTAATCCTCAAAGAACGCCTTGAATATTGTTATTTCTGGCAAATATTATTTCTGAATGTTGAAAGGGAGAATCTTCTTCAGCATTGATCATTGTTATTTTATCCTTAATCATTGTTATTTCTACATTAAATACACCAGGAAGGCTTTAAATGTTTGAGGGGTAGAAAAGAGTAGTTCATTTCTCAAAAAAATAAAATCAATTTTAATGACAAAGTATGTTCCTTGGCAAAGTAGTGCTAAAAGTAGAGAGTCACAGCCAGCATGACGAGGCTCCATAAAACCGTTGATGTGTAGCTTCAAATGGCTGATGACGGCCCGTTGTTTTCACATTAAGTTGAAATATGATGATATATATGTTTAGAGAGAAATGCAGAGGTGGGTCTGCAACCAGAAACAAAAACATTCACTAATATAAATATGCTTTAAAAGAAATCAGAAATCTATAATCCTGACGGCAGATGTCACATGAAGGCACCTTAACTCCACTTTAAACACTACTGACGAAAACACGCTCGTATTAAGACAACTAAAGCATTTCGACCCAAGCAGGAAGAATAGCTGTAAATTACACCAAATCATACTTGAAAGGGCAGTAAATCTCTCAAACCCATACATTTCAATTCCAGGTTGAGAGGGCACAAAAAGCTTTCATTCCCTAAACGTTGAGATTACTTTAATAGCAACTATTTTCTTTGAAGAGCACTCTAGTGGAGTTTGACAGCAGATTGGTGCTGTTGTTTCCGACGACAGTCATATGAGAACTCAGCAAAAGGAGTCTTTGCAGGAAAAGTACAGATGAACTGAAAACTTCCTCGATTTATATACAAATTATAAAGGACTTATTTCATTCAGCAACACTTGCTTATATGTTGTAGAGATATAATAGACAGCAAAAAGCAAAGCTTTCTAACTATCCTGTTGACGGTCAATACAAATATGTGAACATGAATGCTTCAAAACTTCACCAAAACTGTGAAGTATTCCTCCACATCTGTGGCTCCTTCGAGCACGAGGAGTTTAAGGACTAGAAAAATAACACGATGCAATACTACTGTTTATACATTTTCTAAGAGGCACTGGTGTTTCAAGGTTCAACGTGTAAAATAAGCCAGAATTTAAACTTTTTTTTATTTGTATTAACTAACATTATCAACAGAGAGTGAAGAGGTAACAGTGTTGCCAGTATGTCAAAGATGTCTTATGAGTTGTGTTCCTGAGATATCTACAGATACTGTATCATCTGACAGTTCCTTCCTGTAATGTCCAGGATGAATAGTGAGTCAGTGTAGCTCCAGTCTGCCCTCAGTACAGAGAGAGCAGAAGTACAGCTGTCTGACTAATGCTACGTTACATCCATGATCCCTGCACATTTTGATACTTTGTTTTGATTACATCCAAAGTGGCAGAAACGAGAAATGGACACGCAGCATCGCCTCGTGTAGACCGGCTCTCAGAATTTCAGCAGTCTAATGAACTGACTGATTTATACTGGAGTGAATACACAGTAAATATTCACTAGGAGAGCGAGACGTATAGCTGTGGAATACAATACACAATATAAAGAATACAATAAATGTGACATACAACTAAAATATAAACAGATAAACACACTGCATTACCTAGTTGCCTGTTTTAATAACTGATGGTTTTGATGATTGATGAATTTAAAATTGTTCGGACCCAGTAGTAGGTGGTGAAATACTGCCCCCTATTTCTTCGGAGCAGGTGGCTCAGAATTACACATTGAACCTTTAATATTGGATGTACTGTATGGAGAAAGGCCAATAATTGGTGCCTAATTTAAATACTTAGTCACAAAAAAGTCAAAAAATGAGGAACAGGTGGATAAAGCACAGAGAGCCCTTTTAAGTGCCATGTCTGACACAGTTGATTTACTCTCTGGTAATACTCCTCCACTGAGAGAGCACCTGACACTGCCATGTGCCAACCTACCTGCAGGAAACAGTATCACATCGAAGAACCTAAATATACACTAATGTTACTTGTTTTTATACTCGAAATACAATACTATAACACTAAGAGTATAGAGAGTAGATGGGTTTTGGTTGGGGGTTGTGGAGATAAAGGATTTATTCACAACCAATTGCATACAAGAGAGTAATAAACACCTTTATGATTAATGATTAATTCGCTTTTTTCTCTGGAATATAAAGTTGCCATACGCATACACGGATTGAATTACATCTGCAAATAAAGTGTGATGAGCCTTGTGCATAAGTGCAAAGAAATTAACTGTTGCTCCACCTGATATACCTTATACAGCAATAAATCTACTGTGCAAGACAGATACTCTCTTATTGCCGTTTCCAAAAGTTAATCTGCCTCAATCTCCATCATAAAGTATATTAACACCATGGCCCTTAATGGCTGCACAACAGCAGGTGCAATGGCTGTGTGGTTAATGAGAACATTAGCAACTTTTGAGTCAAACACAGAACAAATCTTTTCTTTCACTCGTTTCAGTTCTCCCTATAGAGCCATCGTGCTAATTCACTAGAAAGCAGTTGGTTTAATAGTTTGTGTCAAAAAATGTCACAACCTGAATTGCTTTAAAGGTTCGCATCATTTGCGTTGCACAATTCCCCATGTGCTACCATTACCAATGTAAAAGTTATTTTAACATCTCTTTAGTTAAACTATAAAGTATTTTAATATTAATTAACTATTTCTATAGTGTTGACATTTTGAGGAGTGTAAAACCTTAAAATGGTGAGATAATAATATCTTATTTTTGTGAGTCATTCTTCACTTTCAGTCCATGTAACACAATCACAAGGCACACACACATTTAAACACCAAGTCCTATCAGGCTCTGTGTAGGCATCTCCCGCTTCATTACATTTTTACATTTAGCTAATGTTCTGATCCAGCATGACTTAAAACAAGTCAATGAAACGGAATGGTCACTTGCTAGGAAGCTGTGTGTGAGTGTGTGTGCGTGTGTGGATCCAATTCGACAAAAATGCTCGTCTGGTTAATAAAAACTGTTAACCTTCAAATGATAATTTATTGTATTTCAATGTGATGTCATGACAGAAACTCAAAATGTTTCTAGAAACCAGTGATGGAAAACTTAAAATCTCCACCCAAAAGTTTTAAAATGTCATCAATACAAACAGTGCGTTTTGAGAATAGCATAGCATCCTAAATGCTGGTTATTTGCAGAAGACTGTACAGTTGGAAGTTGTAGAAGTGATGATCGACCTACCTGTATGTTATCAATTCACTGAGCAATCTCTTTACACACAAAAGTGCTGAGTAAATACATATCCTCACTTTGGCCAACAACTTCCACTTGTCACAGACCAAACAGCCCGTTTGATTTGGTTGAAAGTATCAGCTGGAATGTCTTGTTCTGTGGACTCTGTGGAAAATATGTTCTAAAAGTTGCTCTTTGCAGACAAGTGCTCAGTGAATGGGAACCATGAAGAAGGTGAGAGTGTACTACTGTAGTAATGCGATTCAATACAACTTTGAAGTTGGTACTTTCTTGAATTTCATTTTCATGAGACTTTATCTCCAAAACCGTCAGTAGATTTAACAACAAAATAAGATTTAAAAAGGGGGCCATTCTTTGCCATGGGTATTTTTAGTTGTAATAATCATGTAAAAGTCACTGCTTTGTAGTCAATGTAGGCTGATGAAAAAGCCTGTCACAATACAAGGAAATATTAATAATTAGAAGGCATCTAGAATGGTATTAAAATAATTTATTTTTACCATCACAATATGATAAAACATACATATTTTCACCAGCTGACTCATAAAGGGATTCATAAAATCATTTCACAAATACCATCGGATGCCCTGCAATGGTTAAAAGAAAGAGGTAAATAATTACTCAATATAATGGGGGAATGGATTCTTACATTATAGCTGTTGTGTGAGAGATCAATCAAATGACAACTCTCAATTCCAAACACAAAACATGTTTTTCTGTCCAAAGAGAAAGTGACCTTCTACTCACAGGGATAGGAGAGGATGCATCCAAAGAAGTAGTAAAGTCTGTGCACAGCTTAGATGATTTGTCACTTTGTGACTTCAAGATCATATATGAAGTCTTCTGGTAGCGTCTCAATGGGCATGCTCTTTAGCTGCTCATCATACTTGCGAAGAGTCCAGAGTTTCTCCAGCTCAAACACCTCTCTGGTCTCTGGTAGCATGAAGTGAACAACCATACTCCCTGAGACAGAGGAAGGAGCAGGAAAGTGTCAATAAACACCATTTTATACAAACAACGGTCTAAATTGGACATTAGAAGATAGGATCGCTACGTTTTACATACCAAAGTCAATACACATCCAGTCCTCTGCACCCTTTCCTTCGATCTTGACATTCAAAGCTCCATCTTTCTTCAGAAACTTGTACTGGAGGAAATTCATCCATCATGTAAGTTTAAAAAACAAACAGATTGCACACATCAACATTTATGAGAATACAATGAGAAAACGAACGTTAGTTACCACTTTGATGGCATAAAATGCCATTGCGCTGAGATGTCTCGGCGATACCCCACTGACAACAATGAAGTACTCTGCGTATGTGATCTGCTCTGGTACTTTAATCACACAGATGTCCACAGCATTTTCCTGACGCAGTAGAGACACCAGCACATCAAGAGTGAACTCCTCTGAGGATCCTAAAGAAAACATGAGTGAAGAAATGTGTCTTACTAAATTTAAGCAATAAAAGTGGACCAACAGTATGTCAATGCTACAGTATATTGTTTTTGACTCTTGCATGGTAGCTAATGAAATGCTATGTGTGCTTAAACGGAGAAATGCCATCACATGCAATGATTCAAGAAACGTAGGGTGACTAAAAGGGACCTCATCCATTACAGTAAGTAAGACTACAACTAACCATTCTTAATTATTCATTCATTAGCAGCATCTGTTCATCTTTTATCTTTCAGTCTGCACGCCAGAAAAGCTTCTCAAATACTACAATTGGCTGCTTCTCTTATATGATAGTAAACCAAATATCTTTCGGTTTTGATTGTTGGTTGGACAAAATAAGTTATTTGAAGACGTCACCTCAACCTCTGATACTTTCTGGCAATTTATAGGCAAAAAGAGTAAAACCTCAAGAAAATATTCAGCAGATTAGTTCAATAATTAAAACAATTGTTAATTGCAGTCCGATCAGTTTCCCAGGACCCAAGGTTAAGTCTTTGAATTATTTGTTTGAGGAACAAAAACACAGACATTCAATTTGAAGTTGTGTTCTGTTCATTATAAATGTATCTGCCAATCATTTTTCTAATAATTGATAATACTAAATACTAATAATAAAAATGTCGACCAGTATCCCAAACCCCAAGGTGATATATTGTTTCCCATATCATATATCTTGTTTTGTCCAACCAACAGTGCATAATACAAATAATCAGTTTACCATCTAAATATCTTACATAAAGATATAACCTATGGTGAAAAAAAGAAGAAACACTTACATTTAAGATAAAAAATCATAAAATGATTAAGGTTTTTCTTGAAAATATCTGCCAATGGACTAACAAAGTGGTTCATTTTTCAACTCTAGTTAAGCTACAATACTGTAAGAGAAGGAAAAGTAGCACAACATCCCATTAAACAAGCTGGAACCAACAACTCGTTGGCTGTGTCTGTCGATCAGTTCATATACAAGTCGATTAACATCGACCATTTCAGCTCATTTGACTTACTTTGACTCAGTGCACTGCCTGTCTTTGTCCATCTCGCGTGACTCCTCTTGAAACACGCCAGTGCTCCTCTGTGAATTATTGCCTTCACTAGATATCTCTGAATACAATCGTTTTGTGTCTAAGTTACGGGTGGATACATGATGCCAGTGCTGACATGAGGATACATTTGATGTAAAACATCGAGGCAGAAACAAATTGCTACAACGAGCTTTGGGGACCAAGCAGACGCTTCTAAAAACACCAGTGCGGTCCAGCACAACGCTAGCTCTACATACCGACAACAGTTTCTGAGAGTGAGTGAGAATATTCATGATTTTAACTTATATCACAGTCAATGCCATCCACGAGCCTGTCGAGAGCTAAAAACAGGAAGTGACTCTCGTCCTTGGCTTTTGATTGGTTGGTACGGCTTCTTCGTTGGTCACTTGCCTGAAATAAATGAAGAGCCCCCCCTATCGATAACAAAATGTGTCGACCTCAGAACATCAGATGGGACTCACGCAACTCACAATAGATGGCACATTACAAAGTAAGAGACACGGTATGCAATTAAATATTTACATATATTTCTGTAGGAAAAGCATCTTAATCAAAAATCCAAAAAATAGGTTGTTTTACAAAATCAATACCTCTGTTCTCAAATGTATAAAATTGTAAACATTGTAACATTTCAATAAATCCACATGAGGAATAATCTAATTGGTCAACACATTGTCATAGAAACCACAAATTCTAGTATGTAAACAAAATATTGTTGTGCCTGTATAGATCAGAGAAATGCCCATTTTTGAATATTTTGTTCCCTTTGTTCCCAAGTGGCTCTGTGTTCACCGTAGTCATCATTAATCATCACAGTCAGAGTCCATAATAACGTTCAGTCTCAAGCCGACAGGAATATGGTCCGTAAGGCCAGCCAGCTGAGTTATAAAGGTCACCTCTTCAATTTCCTGTATGGAGACAAAGAGAGAGTGTGGTGTTTTTTTATTCTTTCAATGAAGAGATAACTTGCTGTTTTAAGACCTTTTTGATAAGTACTGACTGTAGTTTGGCCATATGCAAATGTTTCATAACTTATGTGTGGCACCTCAACTTATAAAATTAAGGAGACAGAAGAAGGAGAAAGCAGGAGTAGACCGAGTAGAAGAAAGAGTAAAAAAAAAGAAAAAGAAAAAGGGACACATACTGTTCGGAAGTGCTTCGAAATTGAGCTTTCGCGGTATAGGATGTAGTCGATCCGACGTCCGATCCACGGCTGGCCAGTCTCAGGGTAAACCAATGGGCAATCCTCTGCAGGAACAGGAACAGGGGGGGAGATGTACTGCTTTCTTAGCTCTTCGCTCTCCAAAGTTCTACACAGATACAAACAGAGTGGCTCTTCAGATCAGCTTCAGCAAATCAACAGTGAGTGAGGAGTTCTGGTCATGTCACATTAGTAGTGCTGTGGTGTACAGAGGCCTAAGAAAGTAAACCCGAGTGTACCTTTGCAGATTTTCTGGGGTGTTTATGTCATCTTCATATAACGTGGGCTGCTCCAGCAGAGTACCTTTAGATGCAAACCAATTAAATATCCACTGAATTATTAATAATAATAATAATAATAATAATAATAATAATCGTCACTATTTGTCTTGTATGTATGCAGTATTTACTGCAGCTTAATGGTTTGAACTGGTACACACCAATGACCCAGGGCTTCTCTTTTCCAGGCCCTGCCCTGCAAGGATCTCTGTATTCCTCAAACAGACAGTGATTCTGTTCCAGGGTGTCATCTACACAAACAGAAAAACATGTATAAAATACAAAAGACTTTTGGTAAAGATGCCTTCAGAAAAAATAAATATAATATAACAAAAGAATAGAAAATTGTCCGAGATTCACCTGGTGAGCAGTTGTCAAAGTTGAGATCTCCACAGAGCACATCAAAAGCAATGTCCTCATCAGGCAGTTTGTTGGCAGCTTGAAAATCGCCAATCCACTTGGTAACCATGTTCAATTGCTCACAGCGAATTTCTCCTTCCCCTGATTAGGAAAACAGACCAGCTATCACAAATTGTTTAATCTTTGTTTTCTTAAAAAGGGAAATGACAAAATAAGTTAATCTGAGAAGACCATATCAGAAATGTTGACTTGCCCTCTGGTGCATGAAGATGGGTGCAGTTAAAATAGCCAACCACTTTCTTTCGTTTCTGATTCTGCCCTATTAGTACCTGAAAATTTTAAAAACAAGCATTACATCCATTTCCCCTGTGTTCATAGTGACAAAAGCACAAGTAATTACTAGTAATGCCACAACACAAAAAGTACAGCTACATTAACTGATAGTGGTTTAATACATTATATTAAGCAAGATACCTTAGCAGAAAGAAGGCCCTTGGCAGCCAGTGCGTCTTCCCCACGGCTGTTGGGGAAGCAGTGGTACTGAGCCTCAAGTACAGGGAACCGGCTGGCTAGGAATATGCCACTGTTGAAGAACTTGAAAGAGGAACATCTGCATGGTGGCTGGCAGGCATAAACACCTATGTCATACAGTATGTGTCCAAACGCGGGTCTTAGTGCTTGAGTGAGCTTCTGTGCCGCCCTCTTATCAAACACCTCTTCTAGGCACAGTATGTCCACATTGGCTGGGAACAATGACGACACTTCCCAGGGCACATCGTCTTGCTGACGGAGACCCTGGGAGAGCAAAGCTCGGGGAGCACTCCTTTGACCTGCTCGACCCTGCTGGTTGGAGTTTTGATTGGAATTGAAATGAGAAGGTGAATCAGTCGAGGGCTCTTCTGTATCATCACAGGGCACAGAGACCACGTGACTATTGGACTTAGGGATTGAAGCATGCACTTCAGCTGAATCAGAATTATGACTCACTGGGGGCTGTGCTTGCCTTTCAGTAGCCCCATATGTAGAGGAGTTAGCTGTGGGGAATATGCTGTTGGAGGGGCTGAGAGTACCACAGCTGCTGGGGGAGTCCACAAAGATACGGATATGGGTTCGACACACACCCTGTACAATGTGTTGACCAATGGCAGCAGCCCTGTGTTGAGTGTGCCCCAGGTTGTTAAAACGAGCAAGGCTGTCAGGCAGGAGACATAGGTTGGCTGTGGCAAATCCAAATGATGCCTTTCCTTCCAGCTCAAATCCCCTGTGCGTCTCCTTCTCGGGTGAGGATGGCGTCTCTCTATGGTAATGAAAGGGCCTGCGGCAGGCCTGAAGAGGTACCCAGAGAATAAATCCCAGGAAAGCCAAGGGGGCTGTAGCAAGAAAAAGAATGAAGAAGACGATGAAGCCGAAGAAGACCTTGAGGGGGTGGAGGTAGCATTCTTGCTCTAGTCGCTGGGTTTTTTCCAGGGTGGTAGACTTGCACAGAGCAATGAGGCGATCGAGAAACCAGAAGCAAGGTAGGATGAGTGCCCATCCCACAGCATGGATGCCGGCAACAAACCCATTAGGAAATGGAGATGCCTGCAGGGCCATGCCTCTGCCACTGTTCTAAGCAACAATTACGATGAGCAGCATTGGGACTTTCCGTTCTAAACACGTTCCCATTCTAGCCTCATTCCAGTGCAAAGTCTCTCTCATAGGCTCCACTGGACACTAGAGACAAGAGAGAGAAATGAAAATGTTATGGCAAGGCTCTATTCTTACAACCCATATAAACATTTACATTATGGGTTATCAGGAATAACTGGCTTTCTTTCTCACACTGACTTCATGCCCGTATATGCAGTTGTGGAAAACATGAAGCAAGTGACAGCGGCACTGACATAAATACAGTCAGATACAGAGGGAAAACCAGAGCGGCTTAGTGCAAGCTTATGCAATACATCATGATCACTTTTAAGGACTCAGAGAAAAACATGGTGTAACAGCCTATAATCCAGCTGTCATCATCGGCACGGTGTTGCTAACCACTGGCAACATGAGCCTGTCAAACACCTCGCCCTTGTCTATATTTACAGAACAATAATACATGGGTGTGTCAGCGATAAAACCCTACCCACATATTTTTATAATCTTATACTTACATTTTATTTCTAATCTAATATTTTCATAACTTGTAATATAACGAAACCAATTCAAGGAGCCTGGATACTATATATTTGAATGTGAACATTCAGACAATAACGTAAACACTGTCACTCCCATGCAGACTTTGGACTCTAAACACCATAACTGGAAAAAAAATATGACAGAATACAACTAGTGCATTGCAAACCCCCAACAACACCCCAAGATTATACACACAAAGCTCCCATTCAAAGCAGGCCACCATCATTTATAGTGTTTTTGTCTCGGGATGCGAGCTTTCTCAGTCACTGTGCCTGGTCAGTCGACACTCACACAGGTGAGGGAGTCTGTCTCTCAGCAAAGGTACTCGGATCGCCTGTGTGCAGGTATGCTAAGCTAACAGTTTCACTTAATAAACGATTCAAAAAGGCTTTCAAATCGACATAAACGTTGGTTCGTATAAACGTACAACGTTGCTGTATCATTATAGCACGTGGTTATTGAAACCTCACAGTTAATACATGTGGTTTTATAATCTACGTAACGTTACATTTCAGTTATTGCAAATGAAAGCTGCCACTTGTCTTGTTGCGTAGCTAGCTTAAAACACTCGACTAAAGTGGCAGCCCAGATGGTCTTACCTTAGCACAAAAACTGGGACAGTCCGTCTGATGAACCCATACAGCGAGCAACCTACTAATACATTAATTGTACTACATTTATTTATTAGGTTGTCACAAGTTCAAATGAAATGATAATTAGTAACAGATAACCGGTTCAGTAAAGTAGTTCCCTTGAACATAAACCCGCTGTTCTCAGCGCCTCGTCACATTGACTTTATTAGGCTACGCCCCAATGGCGTTGTCATGGTGTCGGACCTGTCTGGCACGTGACCTGAGGCGACTTGTTCTAAGACGTGTTGTAAGATCTGACCTACTAATTAGTAGGATAGGTACTCTAACCATGTTAGTATATCTTTGATTCATAGTGTTCTAAATATCTAGTGACTTATGGACAGTCACCATGGTTGCAAAAGAAATAGCATGTTTACTTTTTTTTTGGCAAATGTTCTTAATTTCTTGCCAAAAACCTGTAACTTAAGTTAAGTATTAAACTTCAAGCAATGTGTGCATAAAGTGCACTGTGGATCAAGCTATATAGCAGCATGTGTAGCCTGCACTAAATGTTACTGCAGAATAAATTATTGAGTAATGAGGATTATTTTACCTGCTGGAACGATTAGATGTAGTAACCAGAGAACAGGAAGGCCCATAACAACCTCCTGATAATAGCTTTTTGTCCCCCAAGTGATATTACTCCAAACCTACACATATCAATCGTCAACTAAACAATATTTTTTTTTCAAATGCATAATAGCCTAGTTCCAGACGTCTGAGTTGTCACCCACATAACTGTAATCAAAATGCCAATTAAACTTGATTATCTGGCTCAGGTCCATGGCATACAGTACATCCTTTATGCTTCGCAGGCATCAGTATGTTTAACTGATTATTTCTTTCACAAGTTAAGAAATTATACTGCCCCAATACTATTGAAAATTGGTTCAAATAGCAAACCAGTTAGATGTCTTTTAGCAGGTTACCCATTTTGTTTGAACGTTGAATCAGTTTGAGAAAGACTGAATGCATTATGTCTTCATGGCTTCAATAAAGTTGGCTGTTCAGTTTCACAGTGCATACTTGCAAAGGGTATATGAATATGCAAATATGTTACTGTGAATGTATTTGTGGTTTTACCATTAGAATACCATAGAATGGCATGTTTTTTCTGTGTGCACAAAATCATAGTCAAACAACATTTATCATGTCATATCATCTATTCATTTTCAGATTGTGGATGGTATAATCCTTGCCGGTTTTTGGATAGAATCATGTCTACCAGAGAAGGAGAGGTTTTCTATCCTTCTCAGCCATGTTGCAGAGGCAGGTGAGCAGAAGCAGCAGGTCCTTCTGAAGCATTCTTGGTGCCGTGGTCATTATCAGTGTACTCAGAAAATCTGGATTATTGTAGTCCATTGACTGGGCGCTGTTTTCACCCGGCCTGTCCTTCAGGATCCCATAGTTGTTGACAATAAACTCAGTGAAAGGAGGGTGAAGTTCTGTCTTATACCCTAGTTGGTTCAACCTCTCCATGAGGTCAGCGTGCCTCTGAGTGAGATGAAGCTGGTAGCCTTCATCTACCTTCCCTGTCAGCGGGTGTGTGGATACCTGCAAGAGAGGAAGAAGAACATGACTTACTATTGAGTCATAATAGTGGAATGTTATAAGTATTGTTTTTCTAAATGGACAGATAATGGGACAAGATTTGATCTCTTATCTGTGAACAGCAAAGTCACACAACCAGTTTTCTTTAAATAAAAGTCTTCCTTTCTGACTTCTCTGATTTTTCCTGGGATATTGGGCAGTGTGAAACCATAAAGCCTTCTCTGGCCCTGGAAGACATGGGACAGAATCCTCCTGTCCAGTTGGTAGACAATCTCTCCCAGCAGCCTGTCTGGACCTGTGATGAAATAATTAACATAAATATGTTTTGAGGTTATTTTAAAGTTACCATTTGGCAACAGTGCTGGTACTGCCCAAAAATGTCTGCATGTTGGGCATTGCTCACCTTTCACCTCAAAAGGAAAATCAACCAGGGAGCTTTGAGTCTGTACTCTTTCACTTGTGTCAGTGTGCATCGAGCTTTGGATGAAAGATGTGAAGTCGACAGGGGATGAAGTTCGCTTTTCATGTTTGAATCTGGTTTGTTGCAAGTCTTTTCTGAATTGTCTCTCGTCAAAGGTGTTTTGACGCAGACTGGGTGGGTGTTTTCCTGAGGTTGAGCAAACTGATGAATAAAAGTGAATAATTCTGGTCAGTATTTATCATTGATGACAAAAGTTGATACACAGAAACAGTACATGCGTATATTACCAGGAACATTTGATTTTTATTCTGATCTAGTAGACTTGTTACTTTTTGAGTTTGATATTTGATTAGACTTACTTTTAGAATTAGTGGATTTAAATGTAATTTAAATTTAAAATGTATGGAAAATATAATGGCTTCCATCATTTAAATGCTCTATAACCAACTTAGTATCCCTGTAATGGTATGATTGGAAGATTTACTTACATTGATAATAGTTGTACATTTTGCGAGAAAGAATAGACATTAATACATATATGCTAGAATTGTGAATTTACCCTAAAGTCTTGGAAAGATTTAGAGGAATATTTAGGTTATATAGGTTACAGTCTACATCTTTGGAATATAGAAACTGTTGCTTTGCTTCCTAAAATAAAAATGATATTATTTAAAAAAAACATATCAGCGGTTTGGTTTGAATTATCTCATCACAAAGTTACATTGAAATAAATTAGCACAACAAAAAACAAATCAGTATATACTGATAAGACCATTTCTACTTGTCCTAACAGTCTATGCTTGCACAAGCTTCACAGGTAGGTAACTACATGCTCAATGCAACTATTACACCGCTTTAAAAACAAAGGAAATTAGAACACTGACCTCAGATCATTAAGGTTAATGTGGTCAATTGTGTTATTAAATCATTTAATTTATATTCTAATAATTTTGCCACTGCCCTGACAACTCTGAACTGCACCCTGGTTGCCATCTAGTGGCAGAGAAAAACACTTACATTACCTGTTAATTCCTCCAGAGTTTCATTGTTGAAGCTCTGCATCCTGCCTCTCAGGTCTACGTTTTCCTTGACTACACTTAACATCGACTTCAACAGATCGTTTTCCTTCCCGAGTTGTCCATTTTTTGACAGCAAGGCAGCAAGAGTTTGCTCCAGTAGGTCCATTTTGGAGCTTCCAGTTTCACGGCTGAGCCACAAAACACCCTGGATATCAAATTATCATATATATATATATATCAAATCACAACAGAACAGAGTTCTCTGATGCAAATCTCTCCGGAATCTTTCAGTCCATACAAACGACAGAGATCAGGTTTAGAAAATAACTTTATACATAGCATTACAGGTTATTCTTTACCTTTTGACATAGTTAAACAAAAAACCAAGAGTCTGCATTACTAGCTTAATCTAGGGCTTAAAACTTCATCAACTGATGTAGTTTACTCAGTTGCCATGGTGATGGATCTGTTGACATGCAAGTTCATCCACTGCATTTTTTCTTTTTTTTGCCTGTCTTATTCCTGCTGGCTTATAGGTAAACACAATTCAATATTGACCTTGGAAATAGTGTAGTAGTTTAACAAAAATAATCCCAACTCGAGGGCCACTTAACTAGTTTATTCCACTGTTTTAACCGCATAACATGGTCCTCATCAAACTCCTTCTGCTGATGAAGACTGAGCAACATAGTTGAAAGTTCTGGAAAAAGCTAGTGACAAATCTTTATACCATAATGATTTTGTATCACATACGATATCAACTTTTAACTCAAAATAAAGTAGTATACAACACGTCCTATACTTCATAAAACTTTAAAGAACCCCCAAACTACAACATAGACTGTATGTATGTATATATATATAATAAAATAAAACAAAACATGTACAGTGGGTGAAGCAAAAATATTCTCAAACTATGAGCTCGAAGCACACTACAAGACAAAACTAAAATCAAGATATAGGTAACTCACTAGACACAAACTCAAAGCGTTTTTGTGTCAGAACTTTAATCTGTTGTTCCTCCTGCTCAGCTCCCCCTTGCTCTTCCAATGATAGCAAGAATATAGAGGAAGATGTTGATGATGTCCGTGTACAGGTTGAGAGCAGCAAAGATATATTCCTCTGGACTCAGGGCCAGTTCCTTGTTGCCAAGCAGCAGCTGCGTGTCCACCGCCAAGAACTGTAACATAGAAGTCATTCACAATTTATCTTTTATATATACACACATGTTGTATCACAAGCACTTGAACACCCAAATCAGGGTTTGAGATATTTCTACCTTCCGCTCGAATATAAGGGAGATGAATGGAGTTGTATTTGTGGTACTCACAGAAAGTACAAAAATACATTTGGAAAAACTCAACAGCAACGTGTCTTTCCAGCAACACCCTCCAGTTATTTGGTATAATCCAGATTCACTTTGACAGACAGTAAGGCGAGATTCTGGAAATCTGATGAGAGAGAGGTATGACATGCAACGACTGTCCCCCCCCAGCCGGGAATCAAGCCGTGGGCATTGTGGTTATGTGGTCACCCTGACCATAAGGCTTCCAGGGCGCCCAACGGTCAACAGCTTTCATAGGGGGTTATTTTTTCGGTAGAAAGTTGTTGAAATGAAGACTGTAGACAGCTTTTTTTTTTGACATTACAGATTAATGGGACACGGTTTCTGGAAAGACACTTTGCTGTTGAACCTTTCACAGGTAATGTTTCAATGCTGTGAGCAAAGAGATGTGCTTTGGTCAAACTGGTAACTGTCAAGGTTTAAAATGCAAGCCACTCGAGCATCATAATCCTTCCAATCTCCATCAAAATTACAACGAGTGCTATGCAGTTGTGAAAATAATAATAAATTACAGGCCAGTCAGTGCATTGTTGTGGCTTTTAACTTAATGATTACTTACACAAATGCCACAAAACAGTGCAAAGAGGTATCATACATTCAAGAGTTTGTCAAAAATCAGTTATTACCGATCAGATTCCCTGCCTTAATCTATAGCTACCTATTAGGCTATTTAGTATACATTTCAAAAGGAGAAATAGTGCAAAAAATTCATCAATCATCCCAGTTTTGTTAAACCACCATACCAGAGGTTACTGAGATTTCACGCTACTCATACAGAATCATTATCATATTCAGTAAAGCTGGAAGATAATTGTTGGTCTGAAGTACTTACACAGGTGAAGAGCAACGCTCCCAGTCCAGCATACACAATGTGCAGAATCTTGTTACGGATGAAGATGCAGAGGATGCCGAAGACAAGCAGGACGATTAAACAGACGAAAAGCACCCCGTAACAGGAAGTGAAGTCGTACTTGGTCTGTGGGAGGAAGCCAAGAGAGACATTAAGGTCACATCACAGATTATGATGGATGCACATGGCATGCATACAAGAGGCAGAGACTGACGGATACAAACCTGCAGAGAGAAGATGACCACTGTGAAGCACACAACTGCCGTGATGCCCACTGCCATGACGACTGTGTCAGTGTCATGGAAGCTGGCGATCATTCCCACCATGTACGACATACTGAGAGTCAGGACGGACTGAAAACAAGAAACACAAATACGTCAGCAAAGTTTTATGGCATAAATAGGGAATAGCAAATCATTTTATAGTTACAAAACAGTGATTTGTGAGGCTCTATCTGGATTGAATCTGAGTAAACTGTTGAGAATAGGGAAGTCTTATATCATAACTGTAGGGTGAAAAGTTCCTAAATACAAAATGTCAGCTTTTCCAAAAGGAAACAGTCTCATCTGTCATTACACCACATCAGAATACATTGACGTTGTTTATACATACTACATTTTTAAAAGAAAGGATAATAGAAAATAATTCTAAGACAAGTTGTATCAGTCATAATCCAAAAGGCCTACATAATGATGTTTCAACAGTCCAAATAAAGTCTGAGCAGACTTACTAATGCAACCAGGTTCCAAGGATGTCTCCGGCGAACGCTTCCACAGCAGCTGATCACACAAACCGACACAAAGAATATGGCATAGGAAACCAAGTAGGTCCAGGTGTTCACCATGACAAACATCTTGACTTCATCCACGAAGGTGAAAACAGCCACAAAGGCGAATGTCACCGTCAGCTGAGCAGTCAACACCAAGAATACCTGGAGGGAAGAGTGGATTATTATTAGGCAGCAGACGCATAACATTTCTAACAAAGAATGTCTTTAAAAAAAGAAGAAGATGGAGCTCATATTGTATCACACAAGTACATGATTAACTCAACAACAGAGGTTATGTTTTTTTTATGTCAGCAGGATATTTCAAAAACTTGATTTCAATACAATTTGGTGGAACGTATGGGAAGAATTATTTTGAGCAAATTCCAGGGATTACCTTTTTTACATTAAAAAAAAGATTGTGCTCTACTTTACATACATGTATATTGTGCCTGTTTATCACTATACATATTTTGGATGTAAATCCATATTTAGATGCAGATTAATAAATCAAAACATTTTATATTCTTAAAACAGGTTGTTGGCATTGATGAAAATTCATACAAAATATTCATTAAAAGTATTTTCCAACCACAGGCTGTCCTTACCTTTCGAATAAAGGCTCTTCTTATGCTCTTGTTATCTAATCCAAAATCAAAGTCTTGATTCTCATGAAAGGGGGGTGGGTCCTCCTCACTATGGTAAACATCATCTGCAGTGGCACCAACCAGAAACATCAAATTGATTAAATTACACTACGAATTTAATGACATATACATAGAAAATGTAATACTATAAATACTAACCATTGAAGTTGCCATTAAAGCCCGGATCTGGTGGAGAATATGGTGAGGGTTTGCCTCCATATCCTGGGCCGCCCGGCTTCATTCCGAAAGCTCCAGGAACCACTGGCCCGAAAGCAGTTGGTGGAGGGAAAGGGAGCCCACCAGGAGCAGGGAAACCACCAGGAGCAGAGAAACCACCAGGAGCAGCGAAACCATCAGGAGCAGGGAAACCACCAGGAGCAGCGAAACCATCAGGAGCAGGGAAACCACCAGGAGCAGAGACACCACCAGGAGCAGGGAAACCACCAGGAGCAGAGAAACCATCAGGAGCAGAGAAACCATCAGGAGCAGGGAAACCACCAGGAGCAGAGAAACCATCAGAAGCAAGGAAACCACCAGGAGCAGAGAAACCACCAGGAGCAGAGAAACCATCAGAAGCAAGGAAACCACCAGGAGCAGAGAAACCACCAGGAGCAGAGAAACCACCAGGGCAGAGAAACCACCAGGAGCAGAGAAACCATCAGGAGCAGAGAAACCACCAGGAGCAGAGAAACCATCAGAAGCAAGGAAACCACCAGGAGCAGGGAAACCACCAGGAGCAGAAAAACCACCAGGGGCAGGGGCTCCGTACATGTTTGGGCCTGGCATATTCATGTCAAATGCGGTAGGAAACACTGGCTGCCCGGGAAGCGAAGATGGAGAGTGTACCCCCTGTACGGGAGCGTATGCAGTCTTCTCGGTGCTCATCTCTGCCTTAGCTCGGGAGCACAGACCCGCTGCAGTGTTGGATTATTGGGAATAAAATAAAATAAAAAAAAGAAGAAGTCACATGCAGGGTTATCAAGTTAAAATTTAGATGATGACAGACCGTGACAGACACCCAGAGTGGAGTCCAGTGATCACATGACACCGTTCACTTCCGGTAAATATCATAATTAATAACAAACCATCCATCGACAACTTAATTAAAACAATAATACGTGGCACATACTGTGCGGGTTGCTACCACTACAATCGTCACTTATTTGAGGGTTGAACGAAGGTTTGGGCTCCGTGTTTAATAACGCAATCAATTCATTACATTTCACCGAGTTTCCACGGGCACTTTCCTAATGTAACGTCGCTAGGCCACAAATTTCACTTTCAGGCAACAAACAGGTATTTGGTCTACATAGCCCACATTCAATGGGCTATTTGAGTTAAAGTTGACGTAGAGATATTCCTAACATTATGATTTGATAAAGAACGAGCTCATGTTTTTTCTGAAAACCTACAACACAAGATGGCCATGTTTTTGCACCAAACAATAACGTTAGCCAATATGGTTGGACAAATGAAAAGCACCAAAGATCAACAAAGTTAAGACAGTTTAAGTCTTTGAAAACTACTCACATTACCCGCAATCAAAGTTTCAATCCCAGCTGGGCCCCTCCAAAATTATGTGCGGTATTTTTGCGCAGGTTCTGTCCCACTTGAATGTTTTTTGGTGGATGCCAGTAAACTGCTGTTAACTCTCCGCCCCCAGGATGCGGAATGCCGCGTTCAGGACAAACGGTGAGGCTTGGAGAGATGAGAAACATACTCATGTCTGTCAACAGCAATGAGAGCGTTTGCTTAATCTGACGACATCTCACGCCTGTATGATGCAGAGATGGACGTGTAGAAAATAGTGTGCATTAACAATACATCACCATATCCATTAAATGTGGGTTTTATTAAAATTGAACGACGTATTTTGGCTGACGTAAGGCAGTCATGTTTGCTTGGTTTTCAGGAACTTGCGAATTATTGCAGCAATTACGTTGGAGTTTTCAAAAATGTGCGACTTTTCCCCAGTTATAATTAAGACTTTGATGTTGATGTGAACGCTTTATACAAGTCAGAATCTCTAATATCAATAACTCCGATATGCTTGAACGCGGCATGAAACCCTGTATGTGACTTGATGAACGAGGAGATAAAGTCTGTGGGTAATGCGTCAGTAATATCCAAAGTGAAGAGCGGAAAAATTCTTCTTTCTGTAAACATAAGCGAAGAGCTCTGAGAGGATAATGCCTTAGCTGCAGTAGTGAAAAGTACCTTAGTTAGGCGACATTTAGGCCTACAAAATTACTACACGTTTGAGGTGATTGTACTTAACTTTAGTATTTCCATTGTATTAACTTTAAGTTTACTCAACTACATTTGAAAGGATGATGTATCCTACTTTGGACTTCACTACATTTATATGTCAGCTTAGTTACTGGTTATTATGCAGATTCATATTATTTGTACAACATATAGGCAAATAATGCATTATACATCCTAATATACATTATTATCATAGGTCAAACTACCGAGTAGTAGGCTATAAAGTAGTTTAAAATTATCCTCACCATTACTAGCTGCAACATTAAAGTAATATTTACGTAAGAATGTATCAATAATTATAATCACATATAATATACTATATTATTCTATATATATAAAATATAATAGGAAGCCTATTTATATTGTTGGTATGCTAATACTTTTGTACATTTACTCAAGTCAGATGCATTGCTTTAACATGTCACAGAGTATTTCTACACAGTGGTATTGATACTTTTACTTAAGTAAAAGTTGTGAAAACTACGTCCACCCCTGCTTAGCTGCATACTGCATGGCAATAAGGAGTGCCCTGCATGAACCAGCAGGTGTCAGGAGGCAACAGCTTTGGTGAAATAACCAAGAGGGCAACCAGGGAGGGACAAAAAACTGAATTTTTTTCATTGGACTGTTTGGATATTACAGACCTTGCAGCTGCCTGCCTGCCCCTCTGTCGCACCACAGGTCACATCACAAGTTTCTTCACAGCTGTATGGAAACATAAGTGGTTGGGACTGTAGTGAAGGATTGTAAACAGGTGAACAAAACAGGGAATGGACTGTGCAATCTCAAACAACCTATAGCTCCCAGAGAGGAGTGTGCATTTCAGCTGTTTGGGTCTGCTCAGCCACAGGAAAGTCAGAGTATCGCAGTCCAGATTTTTTATTTATTCATCACTGATCATAATTTATATAGAAATACTGTAAACATGTCCAACACTTAAGGTTATTTTGAGAGGCTTGATTTATGTCATTGAGGCATGAGGGAATTTGGCAAACAGCTTCTTTTAACTAGTAGTTGCGCAATGTAGGAAGAGGGACTTCACCTACTTACTATTTTGGAGTCACAGGATTCATGTTACCTCAACATCTTAGTTGATTCAAAATGTAAAAGGGGGCAAGCATCAAACTCAGCAGTAGTGTTTCTAGTGTAGTTCAATTACCTAAAAATGTGTGATCCATTATTCATTAGTGACACAGGCCTCTGGAGATGCAGGATGCATAATTTGCCACTTGGGTTTCTATCTTGAAATGAGTTACATAATTAGACACATTGTAGTAGGCATAATGAGAACTCTGAAAAGCACATACAGTAATTGAATACTAAAGCAATTGTTTAGATGCATACATGCATTGTTTGGCCATCTGTTACAGTTTCGTATTCTTTATCCACAACTGAGACCATCACTTGACATGATTTCATCAAACAAATTAAAGGCTGTGAGCAAAACAGACATTACATAAAACACAGAAGAATTAAAAAGGAATAGGGAAGTTTTATTTTTATTTCACATATTAAATGTTTGCATTATTTTGAGTCATGCATTACAAAATGCAAGGTGAAACAGGTGATGTCCTTGCATTAGAAAACATTCAATGTGTAATGACATCAAATGTAAATTTTGTCTATAATCAAACTGGTCAAGTATAAAAAGCGACATTAAAGAATTAAGAATCTATTTGAGAAAACAGAAAATACGTTGGACTTATTGCTACCTTTCCACTCATCTTTTGTTCTTTATACACAGTGTATCGCTTTGTTAAGCCAAGTCTAAACATCCTACACATGCTCTTGATCATTATGCAGCAGCACATGTTGACATGTTCTATATCAGGCTTATTATTAACACACAAACACAAATTAAAGGGTTTATTACTGTAAGGCTTCTTAATAAATACATAAATAGCATAATTTAAAGGCACATTATGAAACATTTTGTCAAAATGAAAGATTCACGTTCAAAAATGTTTCTTCCCTTATTCGGAGTTAACTTGAGGTGCATTTTAAAAAGGGAAGAAAAGGGAGTGCTTTTACCAGCTTCAGCTGTCACTTCAGCATCTTGTCTTATGAACAGCGAGAAAATACATTTTTAAAGGGAACTAGTTGACGTTGTCTAATCTATCTCACTCCAAACAGTTATAAAAAAAGAGAACAATCCTGGCAAAAGTTTTACCAAACAAAATACTGGTCAAAAACTATGAAATACTGAAAACTGTGTGTTGACGTAACATACTGTTCTCATATTTATGAAAGTGTTTTGGTTTGTTTTCAAAGAACTGGGGAAGAAACCTGATCATAAGACGTGAATGCAAATATATACACAATTCAGCAATGGTTGACATGAGGTCAAGTGAGTCTACTTCAATTAACATGAATTACTTTCCTGCTGAATAAATATTCATATATATTCAATAGTGCCAAAAAATACTGCTCTCTCTTGAATAAAAGAAATGCAGTAATTCCTCATTTCTCTCCACATTTTTGGTGATTTTCTTCAGGCTCTTTGGTAGAAGGACTGCCCGATTAAAACCTGGGTGTGACAACCCTCATTTAGCCCCTACGGTCTTCCCCTACATAACTTTGCCCTCTTCATTGGATGAGCGGACCTCCTTTCCTCCTTAAAGGTCGTTTTCATGGTTTTACTGCATGCGGTCTGTCTGGAGCTGCTGAGGTTGGTACTGGCTGAAGGCGGCAGCAGCAGCGGCAGATCCTGGGGTGGCAGCAGTGCCGAGTGGCTGCTGGACAGCGTATCCATACCCTGCTGTAGTCATGTAGCTTGTTGGTGCTGGTGAGGCCGCGTAAGGATACTGCTCATATGCAGCAGCAGCTGCGGCAGCGGTGGCAGCAGCAGAGTACTGGGCATACGCTGCTCCAGTATAGTCAAGGTATGGGGAAGTGGCACCAGCAGCTGTTGCTGTAGCAGCAGAAGGTTGTACATGAGGGATCATCATGCTGGGTTGGACAAAGGCCTGAGGGTAGACATAGTGGGCAGGAACTCTGTAGGACACAAAGACACACAGGGTCAAAGCAGAGCTACAGTCAGTCACCTTTACAACGCTCAAACTAAATTCTGGAAAACTGAAAAGCAGGCGTCTCAAAAACGTCAATCCAGTCCTCAGAACACAGCAAATCCATTCATTAACAACTGAAAAACCCTACCTAGAAATGAAAAGTTAAGGAAGCAGCAAAACCACAAAGAAACACAAGCGCAGCTTTTAATTTCAAAAAGCACCTGAATCTGAAACACAGTAAGGCATTAAAAGAAGACACAGCCCAGCTCGGCACCCAATGTTTCACTGAAAACGGTATTTTGACAAAATGCGAACTTATCGCACAACACCACAACATATCAGGAAGAGAAGTGGACATTGTTCTGTCCACATACGGTCACATCAACACCACACATACAGGCATGCCCACACATGTTAATAGGTTTTCATTTTGAAGAGCAATATTCTGTATATAGACCAGGGTATAAATGGATAAACACAAGCCTGGGTATCTGGGTAAATTTGGCCCCACTTTAAACTTGTGTTAAAGTCACCCTCAGTAAATATATTGAGGAGCAGGTGTGAAACTGTTATATCTGGCCATAGACGAGTGCCCCCTCCCCCTCTTACAGACACACTACCCCACACAAACATACACACGCCAACTTGACTGACAAGGGAGGCTGGAAGCATGCTATTTTTGCTCCCCTTGTCATCTCCAAAGGACGAGCTGATCTTCCCCTTCAGTAACACAACCGCTCTACTGCCCCAGTGACTTCCCCGATTTTACGTCTTTATTATCAGAAAATGTAACGATACTTAAATTAAATGTCACATATCGAATTACATGTATAATTTTCAACTTTACATGATGGGAACCAACATACTGGTACCCTTTCTTTGTGATATGACCTTGTCTTAATATCAACAGTTGAAGTGCTAAAAAGGGCACAGCTGACTAAAGCCATCTCCAATGAAAGAGAAGGGAGGAACATTTTGTGGTCCAGTACGACGAGGGCTAAATAAAGGTGCTTTGTAAATCACCAGGACACATGGGTAATCCCAAGCACATAACCAAAAGGCTACGGGCACATGGTTCGGCCCACCTGTTGTCCATAGCCGAGCGGCCTAGTCTATGCCATACATTATTAACAGCGCTGCTGAGTGACTCCCATTTTCCATCTGAATTTGAGAGGCCGTGGAGATCACTGTAGCCAACAGCTGCTGCCTAAGAGACCAACTAAGATCTCTGTCTCCAACCTATAGTGCAGTGAACATTTGAGTCTGTGTGTGTGTGTGTGTGTGTGTGTGTGTGTGTCATATATATATATATATATATATATATATATATATATATATATATATATATATATATATATATATATATATATATATATAGTGTCTCAAAAAAAAGATTGGCTTTATTTGGTTTATTGCAAAGCTGAATAAAGAATCCATAATCACATCTATAGTTAGTTAACATCTAAAAATCCAACCAGATCCAGCTTTAATTTGGAGCCTTGATATTTTATCAGTTTACTTGCTTCAAGCTGCAGTTTTGCTAATAAAGTACCAACATGGGGGCTATTAAATATCTTCTGTGCTATACTGTGGTGATAACACTAATTTGTTTTCATTCCCCCTCCACATTTTCTTTCAATTGTTAAAACGACAGCCGCTAAGAGTTATGAGAAGGACACAAAAGATAAAAAAAGATATGCCCAGTATCGTGTACCTGTAGATGTGAGCTACAAGTGAAAGCAATGGGTTAATTAAAAAAACAAAACACAGCATGGGTAAGGAAACAGAAAAAGAAATCCCACATGCAAGCCAGTGTGTTTTGTTGTGGGGGATCGATTTTGAAATGAACTGAGTGATCATCAGCCCCCTCTTAACAACAAAACACGATCAACTTAATGTTAACGAGAAACTGGGGGGAAAATAAACCACAGGCTAAAGCACAAATCAATTATTAAAAAAGGTAGAAGAATCAACACCCCGTTGCAGAGTTACAGCTCCCTATCAAAACTCACAAAGTCTGCACAAAAACCTCCTGCTCCCCCCACCTCCCCGCTGCAAGTAGAAATAAGCACACAGTTAAGCTGAACACCACATCATACTGAAAACAAGGCACACACCAATCTATGTACTATAGAAAACCGGGAGAAAAAAAAACAGAAGACTTCCATGCATCTAGTCACCATTTCTGTTCGTTTGTGTATGTCAGAGTATACGGGTAACACTTTAGCGCTCTGCCCAATGCAGACTCAGCTATTCCTCAAATCATCATGTCCCTTCATCAGCTATTTTAACCGTTACCGACCCTGTCAGATCAGAGAGAGATAGACAACATGAAGTCAAGTCCTGCAGTGGCTTTAGTGACAAATGTTCACTTCCTTCACAGTCAACGCCAAGCAGACGAGCACACATCCACACTCACATGTCCTCATTCAGGATTTATTAAGTGGAGGCAATGCTAAAGGACACTTTTACAACAATAAAAACACAATATATAAGACCATACATTTTTATAGAGACAGATTTTGTGAAAGAAATGTCATTTCTGCAGCTTAACATACCCATAAGGCCTTTGGATGAATGCTGGATGGATCTGAGGCATTCCAAATGCAAATCCTAGAATGAAAACAGACACTTTAGTTTATAGTGCTGACACTTCAGCAATGTAATGGAGATAATGTTGAAGAGTGTTCTGATCTATCATTTCCATGAGAAAATAATACAAAGAAGTACATATCAGTCTACATGAAGCTTGCATGACTACTTCACAGTTACTGTATGTGAGTGTGTAAAGATATTTATGCTGCTGTCTTTGTATGCCACCTTGATCATCTTGAAGTTGGGAAATAAAGCTGTGGTCCAGTCCCTCACCTGGCTGTATGACCCTGGGCTTGGCTCCCAGGTAGGCCAGGTTCACATTGGCTTTCCTGCCGTCTATTATGGGGTTGGGATCCTTGCAGGCTCGGTCAGCAGAGGCCCGGTCTGCCATGGTGACCTGTAGGAAAACAACACATTTTCCATTAACATCATGGAGATGTATTACTGTGCAGTTTGGTCACAGTGATTAAGAACACCCACACAGGTCCATCTCTGAGTAGTCAGGTCATATGATCTGCTACAGTAAGAAACACTAATGACCTTTTTCTAACCTAGCTGTGGCACAGAACAGGCCTACAGGTGCTGATACTAAATCATTTGACCGTATCCCCGTCAGTTGCACGTGTGCAAGCAACTTTAAAAAAGGAGCTGAGAACCAGCTACAGGTTGTTACTTACAAATCCATAACCTCTGGATTTCCCCGTCTGCCGATCGGTGATGACAACCGCCTCCTCGATATCTCCATACACCTCGAAATACTTCCTTAGACTGGTGTCCGTAGTGTGATAAGGAAGACCTCCAACAAAGATCTTGGTGAAGGTGGTGTCTTTCTGTGCCGAGTGCATCATTTGTAGATATGTGTTCAAGCTATTTCCTGGAAGTTGTCAGGACAGATAAAGTAAAGAGCAGCGTTCAGAGGAGTAGAGGGAGAGAGTCTGCAGCCCCCCGGTGATGTGACTGTGGCTCTGAAGGAGGAGGACACCTGTTTGGTGCGGGAGGTTTCCCAGTTGTCAGTGTGTGTGACAGATACTTAACTCCACCCAGATCCACACCACCACCCTGTGCTCTGGCTGCCTACTGGCGCACAGCTGCTAAAACAGTGGCAAGGACACACTGTGCCAAGAAATAAAGACAAAACTCTCCAATGTTCCTTTAAAAGTTGGTCCCAATCGAGAAAGAGATGTTGGTCAAGGCAAGTTTGAGAAAGACGCGTAGTCTTTGAAACTAGAAGGATTGCAAAGTCGTTTGTGGTGTGTAATCTTTTTGTTGGGCTACATTCAGTGTAAAATCATGTCTTCTTTCGGAGTACTACCTCATTCAACATAAAAGTGTTACATCACTATAAGGACCGAGGATTTTACAGGTACAGAACTCATGTAAGTGCAAGCTCCTGACCATTTTGAAAAGCTTGACCTTGTGCCAACAATATTTTTTAAATCCGTATCTTTTAATTGATTTGATCCTATGCATTCTGCCATGAATAAGATTCTGTTGGGAAATACTGAATCCTTGTGTGTTGATCTAAAAGTGATCAAATGTAAAATGAACAGTCTAAAAATACTGGAATTAGCCTTTAAAATACTCATCATTAGTTTTCTTTATTTCACATTATAATTCCCCTGAGGTTGCTAAAACCCACAAATGCCCAATGATGTCCTCACGAGTAGTCAGTCTTACAAGTATCTCATGAGTGGCTTTAATTAAGTTAACTCAAATTTGACACCTCTGACCTAATTTTGAGACCGCTTGGAAGGATCATGTATTTTGTCAGTGTTTGATTGGCACCACTAGTCATTATTTGAAGCAATAACAGGATTTGAATATGGTAGCACGTCTCATGCATGGGGCAGTCCGTGATTGGCCTACAGGTGCTTGCATCATTTATTGGGGACTTGTTTACCTTTACATCAGACAGTCAGAGACATTTTCGGCCCACATTGAGAAGCTAGAAGTGGAGCAAACATAACTGTTGACATTCATCATCTCAATCTGTGATGTTTATGCTGTGTAAAGTGCTTAGCTAAGGTAACACACCCCATGACATCTTCTGCATATTTTCTTGTAACACAATTTTAAGGTAGGAATGTTTTTGGCTACATTTACAAAATAGTTGTTTTTGGAGAATGTACAAGCAAATAATCTAATTTCACTAACAGCTAAATCCTCTACAACTGTTCCCTCTTTCTGTACACTTTAGGACATGGACTTGTTATTAAGGTTCCATTAGGGCATAGGGTATCTTTCTGGAATTTCTTGGAAACACTGCACAAGAAGAAAGGATGGGAACTAAAAACATAAAACTAGTCCCGCTGTGCTCCTGCACACACCAAACTCTGAGCGAGAACCGTAACATCAGAGTAGATTCGAAAAAGAAATTGCATTGATATTAACAGTAATGAGATATGTACTGGAAACATGTTTGTCAGTGAGACAGACACATTAAAACATAGTAGAATATACAAACACACTGAGCTTGAATGAGCCAAATGAAGAGTCAACACAGCACGCTGATTGTAAATGTTCTATTCTAGAACATTTTTGTACCAATTAAAACAGTTTGCGATACATTATAAATACAATTCTGTACATTATAATATTGTAAATACTATGTTCAAATACATTTCTATTTACAACTCCTTATGAGGGAGAGCAGCTTTGTTCTCTTCTTTAAAGTAAGGTCTTGGGTTCGTTTCATTTACTTGAAATTACAGCTTGGATTTATAACTATTTCTAGTCAGTTCCACAGTTCTCACCACTTCCATAAAAATACAAGTCCAGCTCTTCTTCATTACTAAACTACTTTTGCGCTGTCTTCTGTAACTTATATCGTCCATCATCCATTCATCCAATCCTCCATGTGAAAAAAAAAAAGAATTATTGAGTACCTTTTAACATGTAGTGTTATATATCAGTCAGCTAACATATAAAATGCAGATGGACACTCAGTTAAAAAGGTATTCAGTCAGTCAGCGAGGCTGGGTGGCATTTTGAATGCCTCTGGGCATCATGATATACATACACAGGTTTCAGGTCCATACAATTAGTTAGTTTAAAACTCCGTGAACTTGTTATGGAGTTCATAGAGCAGTCTGGGGTTTATGTGCCTGCCTTTATGGAAACAGGGCATTAAGGCATCAGTACATCCAGGCCTTGGACAAAGCCCAGCTGCTTTGTTCCCCCGGATTAAAGTGATCACACATGTGTTTCTCAGTCACTTCAGATAGAAAATATCTCATCAGTCCAATATGGAAGACACTCGGCAAACTCTCCAAGAATCCTTTCCAGTGCAAGCTTTCAAACAGCAACAGTCTCATGCTGGATGGGGATTATTTCCTCCACAGTGTTTCAGTACTTCAACAGGATCATTTAACATAACTGCAGTCAGATTTAGCAGATTTGTCCTCCGTTCAGGGTATGTGGCATTACTCCTAGAGATATGGCACTAAGCTTTACTTGGACACGTATAGATATATAGTGTTTACCTCCACATACGCACATTAGAAAAATAACATATTACTCATAACAGCAGATATGGAACCGAAGTTCTTTGGTTACCCCTGACAGATCATATTGATGTAAATATCAATGCTTAAACAGTAGTACATTCTTAATCTTCATATCCCAGATTACTCCACTATGAGCCTCAGAAAGGATGCATTGTTTTACAAAAATATTATATAACGTTTAGAAACCAATGTAAGAAAATGTATGTGGATAATATTTCCATATGGACTCCCAGTTAAAAGTGAAGTTCTCTATCAAAAAATATCCCCGTATAGAAAACTCAAGATATGTGCATAGTGAATTTTTAGTGAACAGTAATCAGGATACACCTTCATTAAATGTACAGGTCAGATATGCTTAAGGAGAAGCAGAATACATCTCCATCACAAGGAGAGGAGCCACGCTGAAATCAGCCTGTCGTTCACCCTTAGGCGCTGAATCTAAGCACCACCCTCGGGTCCCTGCCATGCCACAGAAAGACGGTCCTTCTTTGGGTCCTATCTGATGAGAGTCTGGGGTTCTGTGTCCATGGAGGGCGGTCCTCTGTTGAGACGAGACGGCTTCACAAACACACCGTGACCTGGGGGGCAGCGGAAGTACACCCTGTCATGGACAGTCCCGTTGTGCTTACCTATAGGAAAAATCAATCAGAACAGATATGTTGAATAATTGTGGATCACTTACAGTTCCAACCTTCATACTATTCTATATTCTGTACTATATGTCACATTTCGACCTCTCATACACAAGGAAGAAAAGCGATTCTTTTGTCCACGATATTTTGTCAGCCCACAGCCACTTTCTTCCCCCCATGGCCCGTTGGTTAAGCTGGTATTGAAATCTCTATTTTGAATTATATTTTGGTTGATAATTGTTTTTTATACAAACACCCATAACATAGACAAAAATGTTTTATGAACATCCCTAAAATGTAGTTATTAGAGAATGGATATGTACGAAGTGGAACATTTAAAAGCGCTCTCTAGTGGACAAACTATGTGTGTACAACTCTATTTCTAAATTACCAACATATATCAAGCTAAAACTGTCCCATAATATATATGTATTTGTCGAGCAATTCTTTGGGGGGGGGGGCAAAATTGATAAAAAAGGACTCACCCACTGCCATGTCAAGCTTCACACCAATCCAGATCCCCTTAGCAAACTCCACCCCTCCAACATAGTGGACTGTTCCTTTCCTCTTCCCAACCCAAACCTGTTCCCCTGGGGCCATCCAATCAGGAAGCTGAGCTGCAGGGGTGCTCTCATCTCCGCTAGAATCTCCTGAGGGCTCTGCGCTGCTGGGGTTTGGACTGGGACAGGGACTCCCGTGGGGCAGATCTCCCTGAGCTGGCTCCTCAATTGGAGGTTCTCCTCCTGCTCGGGTAGTTGGGGCAGAGGATGGGGCTGTAGATAACGGTGTGACCAGGGAAGGTGATGCTGGAGAAGGAACTGGGACTTTGTCATGCACAGATACTGGGGCTCTGGCTACACTAACAGAGCCTTTATTATTTGGACATTTGCATGTAGTAGTTGAAGTGTCTTCAGGAACAGATGTGTTGATAATACCAGAGACATCAGACGAGTTTCGACTACCAGTGTCACATGTTTCTTTCTCCAAACCCTCCTGCTCCCATCCCTCTGTGAAATGCACTAAATCACTGTCTCTAACACTGTCATCAGCCCCTTTAAAGTCAGTGAACTCCTGGCTGGCACTGAGCACACAGTTGTGAGGCAGGGGAAATGTTTGCCGCTTGTCTCCGCAATGAGGGATACTGACAGGTGATGAGGCAGGGTCGTGAACCCCAGCTGCTGAGGGAGGAGGCTGCTGGTTGTCACTCTCTGCAGAAACACTTTTGGTTTGGGAGCAGCCTCTTCCAGCAGGGCAGCCGAGAGGGTCGTGGGGGTCTCTGGAGGTGCAGCTGAGGTGGTCAGAGCTCTCACTGGCACTGAAAGGCATGTCAGACAGCGTAGCGTCGGAGGCGCTGTGCGAAAAGTAGCCACTAGTGCAACTGCTGGCTGTGGGGCTTCGAGACACCTCCCTCTCTCCACTCCCGACTCCACACCGGCTTCCCTTCAAATCAGACCGGGAGGATAGAAACCCCTCCTGGTTCTCCAGATTGGCGTTGTAGATCTCAAAGTTTGCAAAGGTCTCTGGGATGTAAGGCTGGAAGCTGCTGTGGTCCTCAGGGCTCCGATCGAGATTCAGAATCATGTCCACATCCGTCTCCTCGTCCTCAGAGTCCTGCTGATCGAAACAAGGGCGGCAGGACAAAAAACACATCCCACCGGACATGATGTCAGCTATAGCCTGGCGTATTAGCCTATATAAACACTATCTTTTTAAAGTGAATGAAGACAGTGAAAGATGGCGTACAACGTGATAATGGAACAGGAACATAGAGTATGAATAATGTGGCACATTTTTATTTCTTTGCTAAACTCTGGTTTAAGGTGTTTGCACTCATGTGTGGATTAACACGTGGTTGTTGAGCCACTGTTAACAGTGAAACATGGCAGTCTGAGGCTGTACAGGTGTACAATACATATTTTTAAACACTGCAGAGTCGCTGCCACTCAATCAAAATGTAAAACTACAGGTCTCAAGGCGCTGCTGACGTTGAGAGAAGTATGCACCATGATGTGAGGGAAATATAAAATATGGGTTCATAGAAAGCCTCATGTTGTGGCACCAGCACAGAGACGGGTTGAAAAAGGTTTTCATGCGTAACTCTAACTTAAAACAGTGTGTACACGTCTAAGTGCGATACTTACAGCACTGTGAGCGTGTATCGTGGGGTGTGTGTGTAGAACTCTTACTGTAACCCTCAGAGCGGTGTGTGCTAGTGTGTGTAGCACTTACAGCAGCAGTGTGTGGCAGTATGTGGCTGAGCTGTCTGCTGGTGGGAGTGGTGGAGGTGGAGGTGGAGGTGGGGGTGGTGGTGGCAGGCTTGCAGTGGCCCTCGCTGCCTGCCCTGGGCCGGCGCCAGGGGCAGGGAGGGGGGAGCAGTGCAGGGCTGTCCACACATGAGCGCATGCTCTGTGGATGGGTCAGAATAACACTTCACACACACACACACAGACAGACAGCATGCATGGAGCTGTGCAGGCCAGTTACACAGTTAGTGCCATGCAGTTTGATATTTCACAAAACAAAAACAGTGCTTGAAGTGTCCTAACTGTTAGTAGCTGTACTTTTTACTGTACTTTTTTACACACACTTTTATAGCCCGTAAACATCTACGATCATCAACAAGCTCTTGCTATATATTTTATATAATATATTAGACCATTTTTATCCAGACTGCAGTTATTCATTTACCGTTGTCATACATCTAAACCCGCTAGCTACTGAACCATTCTGCTGCTAACTAGAGACGTCTACCTCGACCACAGTATCTCTGACATGGATTGATTTGTATCTGCGCCTCTTTTAGTCCACTTTAAGCACTGATGAAAACCAATATGCAAGGTGAGTTAAAATTGTTGGAACAGCCACAAACCATCAGAACAATCCAAAGCATCACAAACAAAATCAGGTTATGAGACTTCATAGCATAGCTTTGTCTAATTTAGCGTCGTGGCTCTCCCCAATTGAAGTCATGCTCCTGTGAGTCATGCTTTTTCGTTTCAATACATGTGACATAAACACAGTGGATTTCTTTTCGGCCAGTCACACAACAACAAAGCCATTTTCATTCAAAGGCAGCTTTGGACAATTAGTAATTGTTGTCAATGTCAATATATGTATCATGTTATGTAAATGTAATTTGATATGATAAGTGACATGGTAAAATGGGGTTTGACAGAGGACTGACAAAACAAAGATATGTGTGAACAGCATGGCAAAAAACAAAGACATGAATACTCCCATCTTGAGAAAGAGAGAATTTATCCTGCTTACCTCTTGCCCCAGCAGCGGCCGGGCCTCCAGGACTTTCTTCGCCTTGTTCTCCTCTTTGACAGGCAGCAGAGACTTGAGGAACTTAGGTGGCTGAGGCGAGAGGACTTTAAAGGGGATGGAGTTGAAAAACGTAGGGCTCTCTGGAACCAAACCTGTGTGGGAGCATTCAGTGGTAACTCAGTGGTAACCCAGTTGTACCAAACATGTAATAACATGAAGTCAGGACACAATGCAGCTGTTGCACATTTGCCGTTTCTGTCGTCTACCTGGATTCTCCTTGCTTTTGATGGGTGTGGTGCAAAGCGAGCCCTCCGGAGGATTGCAGTTGTTGCTGTCCACATGATCACAGTGTTCCTAGACAATAATACACGGGTCATAATGGAATTGGTATTGTTTTGTGACGTTAAAGTAAAGTTCCGTCTACAAGCTCAAATCTTGAAAAGCGAGATGTTTTATTATGAAAGGGGCAATTACGACAAGCAGTATTTAGAGAAAACCATTTAGACAAGCATCAGTCTAACTTAACACCAAGGCTTCATTATTAACGTTAGACTTACCTTATAGTCTTCATCCTCACAACCAGTCAGGTCAGTTTTACTACATGAAGACTGAAGAGCAAGAAACAACATGTTAGGAGTGTCATATTATCTAATAACAATTACTTTCATATGGTTATGTGGGCAGTGCAGTGAGTGATGTATTCATTACATGCTGTACATTTGGTGTGCTGATACTCCTTCTTAGGTGTCTCCCCTTGGTAGTGAGCGCTTCCTTCACTGTCACAGCCTTCAGGGGAAGAAAAACAACACAAGTGCATCTTGACATGACCCCTAATCAGTTTATTTAGAAGTGTTAGTATTTTATTACTAAGACTTAGTATGGTAGTATGCTACTGTGTAAAATACCTGTCGCAGCCTCTCCAGACTGAGGATGTTTTCCACTTCCAGAACTCCCCGTGTGTACTTCTCTATGTAGGTTTCTCCATCCTGAGTCTCCCCGCTGTCTCCCCGAGCAGCCATGAGGGCCAAGGTTTCCCGTTCCTCCGGCTCCTCTGAGGCCTGGAAAAGGAAAAGAGGAAAAACATACAAAGGGCCGATGACAATAAACA
Source organism: Cottoperca gobio (assembly GCF_900634415.1). Taxonomy (NCBI): domain Eukaryota; kingdom Metazoa; phylum Chordata; class Actinopteri; order Perciformes; family Bovichtidae; genus Cottoperca; species Cottoperca gobio. Next base: position 12,314,729 of record NC_041370.1, on the reverse strand, counting down.
CCAAACTGGTTATTTGTCACACATCCGGAGCAGCCTCTGTTACATACAAAGTTAGAATCAACAAGTTGTACCTTTGGTATGTTGGAAACGATCTCATAAGTCACACCACAGGAGTAAAGAGCATTCTTTAAGGACATTCTTCTTTTGAGACTCTGGGTGAAACTCTGTAGAAAAACAAAACTGTGTTGATCATCAAAACACAATCCATTGCTGTAAACACCCAGCTCTGCTGTGGGCTGACCCCCTGTGATTAAGTCGGATCCCTGTTGTATTAACCTGTTTGTTGTAGATGTTGACAGCGATCCTCTTGCGAAGCACCAGCTCCATGGAGGCAGGGTGGCTGAGCTGCACCGTGGCTTTGATGATCAGGTAAATGCGTTCGTTAGGAGACGTGATGCGGTTGAGGTGCACAGAATCGTGGATGGATGAGTCCCAGGAACACACTGCAGACACCTGGTGAAGTGGAAGAGTTGTGTTTCATTATTGTAGCTCCACAACCGTCTACAGAGAGAGAATCTGTGACAGACGGCTGTGGCTGAACACGCAGAGACGTGGAATACAGTCGTGTAAGCTTTGGGTTTGCAGCAGTTGTCTAATGAGCAGAAAAATCTCCATCTCATGACACTCGAGCACAGTGAAGAGGGCGGTGATTACTGTATGGTTAGCACTTCTGCTCAACATCAAAGAAAAAATTCAAGTAATTAGAATCACTTTTCTTTTAAGTCCTTGTTTCCATGCATGAAGCGGTGCAATTATGTGACCGTGTAATTGTTCAATTATGCACATAATTGTAGGGAAAACAAATATGTTGCCCTTAAGTGCTCTTGTCTGTGTGTGATTGTCTGCGAAGAAAAAAAACATCTACCAACAATTAAAGTAGTAAAATCAGCTAAATTATACGAAAAGCTTTTGAGAAACCACTCATGTTAAAACATCACATTTATTTTTACAAAAATATACAACTAGCACATGAAGAAGAATTGGAAACGCTGATACTTTATACTTTATAGTACACAGTGTCATTCAGCTGTTTAAGCCAAGGATGGTCATCTGCAGCTGCATTTGTACTTGTGTATGTTTCCCAGAGTTCCCCTTTTGGCCACGGGGGGGCAGTAAAGTCAAACACATTGCTTACCTCCTCATCACTGTGCCTGATGATGGGCAGATAGAAGAACTGGCTCCCATGCTCTTTGGGCAGGATAGAGTTAACGCCTGCAGCATGCGGTCCGGTCAGCTGCTCGTTTGCTGTCAGATTATCCGCTGGTGGCATGAAAGACAGTTAGTGTTAGTACAGGCCTGAAAAGAAAATGTGAAATATCCGCTGACATAAAGGATGTGCCTGCTTTACCATTTAAATCCAGGAAGAGCACAGGGATGTGAGCTTCCACTCCTGCAGGCGGGCTCCTACAAGGAGTTGAATATGAGGTTAATAATGAAAAAAGCAAAGGGCTGCAAATGAAGTGAGTCTGACATGTGCATGGTAGAGTGTTTGTGTACCAGTCCGCAGGAGCTCCAGGGATGCCACTGCCAGGTGCAGGTACCAGCACTGCGTTTCTCTCTTCAGTCAGGCCAACCCACTGCTCCACCAGCCGAGCCTCACGCTCAATATCCTCCTCTGACTTCTCTGGATACATGAATGTGTAGAGAGGTGTCAACAAAACACGGACAAAAAACACGAAAGAATCCAGACAGCACACCGCAGCCACGCTGCAGGTCGTTCAGAAGGTGGTAGCTGTAACACAGGGCCTAGGACTCACCGTGTTTGTTGATGATTTTCTTGATTTGTTCATCGAGGTACTCCCGACGTTTGATCAGGGCCTCTGACCAGCGCTCTCGAACACAGTTGAGATCTTCTTCCTGGAAACAGGAACCAGATCAGAATCAATGCCAGCTGGCTCAGCGAGGCAGAGGATCTGCTGCAGGGCACAATGCAGTGTTAACAGGGCAGGGTGAGGGGCTGCTTTGTCTGAGGGAGTACCACCACTGCTCCTTAATACACCCAACACCCAACAGCCAAGTGAAAGCAACTTTAAGTTCCAAGTCCAAAGAGGCATTTTTTGCTAAAGATAACCCACGATTATAGTCAAATTCTCAAAACACACACGCATAAAACCTCCCTTTAACCCCTTTGTAACTCACACACATGCACACACACGCACACACACACACACACACACACACACACACACACACACACACACACACACACACACACACACGCACACGCACACCACACGCACACACACACACACACACACACACACACACATAAACCATGTCCTCACATGCAGCCACAGCCTCCCAAAGTCCTACCTGGATGTACAGCAGATCACTCTGTGAGGGAACCACATTGTCCACAGTAACCAACAGACCTCGAAGCCAACCTTACAACGCTTCTGACGTCAGCACATTTCCACCATGCAAAATACTGTCATCATGCAGCCATGCAGTGCCCATGTAATTGAGTGAGGTTTTATTATTCCTGCAGCTCTTCAGTAATGACAAGCAAACAGCGGCATTAGTGTGCAGCAACCTGAGGGGGAAGGCAAGAGAGATCCCTGGCAGACATGCTGCTGGCTGGGAGCGCAGCCATGGGTGGAACTGCCTTTCGCATAGAGGGCTGCCAAAGAATGGTTGGTGTGATTGATAATTACAGCATCAGAAATCATTCACATGTGCAGCTGTTTAATGAAGCACTCGTTTAGTTGGCACAGCCCTCTGCCTCCTGCCTCACATGCCCTCAGCAACAGGCCTAGTTGCAAACACATGATGAAGGTGGTTTCCTTCATGCTGCAGAGTGAGCTACAGGGGGAGCAGCAGCAGGGGGAGACTGAGAGGGTACCTGATAACTATCCATATCGTCTTCCTCCTCTCTCTGGCAGGAGAGAACACACTCAGTCAAATGTGGGGAACCAGGAAAAAAAAAAAAACCCTGACATGACAGCTTTCCAGTCACTGCTCATGTAACTTTCTAGGAATCTCAGTGATGTGAAAGAACAGTTTACTTCCTTGTTTGTATGCTTTTGAGTGATGGATGCCTTTAGATAGAATTACCAGCCTCAGAATGTACTCTTTTAATGATTATGAATGTGGAAAATAAAAAAGTGCATGAAATTGTTTCTACATCAGGGCACATCAGTACATGTTGCATTCCTTGGTCTTCTTCAGACTTCCAGCTACCCAGATGAACCAGTCATGGCACAAGACAAGGATACTTTGGCTAAACCAGCATAATATTGTATATCACTAGGATGAAACAAGCATACTGTGCCCAAAACGCAGATTCAATTACAAACAAATCATCATCCTGCTTTTGATAAAACAATAGGTTCATAGTCTAAGTTGCATGTGAGTATATGCAAAGATGCGTATTTGTGTTTCACAGACCTGGTAGCTGTCCAGTGGTCTCTGTAGTTTGGTGCAGCGAGCAGACACGCAGCCAATAGAGACAGACAGCACAGCCTCCACCAGCAGAGGCAGAGTGCCTGAGTTTTGGACTGGATTCACACACACCTGCAGCCTCCTGGAGTGACCCTGCTTGGACAAATCCCCATAATTCAAAAATCAGAATGCTGCTGCAAGAGCTGTAATCTGAGAGTACAACCTGTAGACGTTATGATCCTCTTAAAGGAATACTTCACCCCCAAAATGACCATTTGTACATCAATTGCTCACCCCGTTTTATTTTTGATTTATTGAAGAAAACTTTGTTTTTCTCGCATGCTTCGATGATGAACAAAGAATTCAAAACAGCCAGTCTGACCTAAAGGAAAACTTGCTCATAGTTTCTCTCTGACCTGTCGGAGTTGGAAGACTCCTCCTGTGCTGATATCTTTTCCAGGGTGCAGCTCCACAGATGAGTACTCTCCCTGCTCATTCAGCTCCTGGATGGAGATCATCAACTCGATCCTGCGAGACACCTCACTCCACCTAGAACACGCAACATCCAAGATTAGTTAGGTGTGAAATGTCAGTGTGTGTGTGTGTGTGTGTGTGTGTGTGTGTGTGTGTGTGTGTGTGTGTGTATGTGCAAAAGTGTGAGTGCAACATCTAATGTATTTACCTGTCTCGGAGCGTCTGGGTCTTGGCTTCCAGTGCGTCTAACTCCCAGAGCGAAATTCCGTTCCCGGCACAGCGGTGACCCCACACTTCTATGGCCAACGCTCCATCTGATATAAACTCCAAAAACTCATCTGTCACATGCACAATGTAGTCCTGCACAAAGACAAGAGGTTAGAAGAAGTTAACAAGAATTTTAAATAGCAGAGCAATGCTTCAAGGTAAGGCATTAACCAGCAGCTCCTTTAAACTTACCTTGCAGTTATCAAACTGGACAGTAAACTGGGCATCTGGGCTTCGAGGGGAAGGACTGTCTGGGCTGACCATGGGAGGAGCCACAGTGGGCTCCCCGTGCTCCCAGAAGGTGTACTGACAGAAAACAAAGTTGGACAGGTTGATCGGCAAACCTGTGGCCTCCCTGATCCGCACCTGCAGCAAAGAGACACGTAGACAGGATGACGCTGAGTTACTGAGCGCTGTTGTACTAAACAATCCTCGTACAATTCCAAAAATATCCATCTATGTTAAAATCCAGTGACAAGTGGCTTTTTACCCTGCAGGTGAGCCTCTTGGCCATGTGGACGATCTCCCCGTTGGTGTCCATCACCTCGTAGCAGCTACTCTCACTGGAGTTCTCTGAAGAGTCGTCTCCCCCAGACAGGCGCTCTGGTACAGCTCCACTCACTCGCATTAGCTCAATGTGCAACCTGCCTGCTACCTGTAAGCACATAGCAGGTAAATAACAAATCCCCAAAATCTCTAAATTTCAAGTATAACCGCAAAAGATACATGAATAATTGTTTGTGTATCAATCTGTTTATGTTGGTGCACCCTTACCTCTCCCTGCTGGCTGATGATGGGGACTGCATATTGCAGTTTGACATCATGGAAAAGGCACTCCAGAAAAATGTTGGCCACTCCTATCAGGTTGTGGTTCTCTTGCGCCTCATAGAAGGGATCACAGTATTTACTGTGTGCCTTGTTATACTGAAAGAAACAAACAGAGAAACACCCGAATGATCCAGTTTCTTCTACCTCCGCCAAAGAGGTTATGCTTTCGACTTGGTTTGTCTGTCAGCAGGATTATGAAAGAAACTACTGGCCCAATTTTGGTACACAGTTCATGGCTCACATGATCCGTTTCCTTTGCTCTTCGTTGTCACGCCATTAGTGGAAACACTCTACGCAATACATTAGCCCTACAAGACTTCTACTTTGTAGCGTCCATGTTGTTTCCACATTACGACTCAAAGCTCATGAGCAGAGGGGTCTCTAGTCTTTCACTGTTTCTGATCCTCTGTTTCTTACCATCTCCTCTGTGCCTTCCTTCCAGTCCCTGTAGTGGTCTCTCATATCCACCAGTTTGTTTTCCAGCTTCTCAATGGTCCACACCTGGGTCCCCTTCCCCTTTTTTCGCACCTGAATGGCCGGCTCGCTCACTATCGCTCCACGCTACATAAAAACAGGTTAACAGATTTAGACTATTCTTCTGTTTCAGCAGATATTCACACCTTTAAATAATAGAATCCTGTAGTGATTTGATGTGGCAATGGTGTGTGATGTCACGGGGTTCAGAGGTCTGACCTTGCGGTTGGCGCTGAGGTTGGCTGCAGGAATCTGAAGGGTGACCTGATAGTCAGCCAGTTTGTTCATCTCCTCGGCCAAAAAGTTGGCTTCTCGCACCAAGGTGTTGGCTTTCACGACCTGCTCCCTGAGTCGAGAAAGACTCTGGCGAAAAAGCTCATCCCTGACACACACACACACACACACACACACACACACACACACACACACAGACACACACACAGACAACAGTAAACAAAGATCATTCATTCGTTCATGAAGACCTGCCATCTGGTATCTACCCTCAGTGTGGATTTAAATACGCACACCATCCTCATTTACGAGAACAGCTAGTGCTAAACATACACAGAGTCCAGAAGGAATTTACTGATTGACTGAACTTTGACTTCAAATACATGTGATGTTTAATGTTTTCATTTAAACATTCTCAACAGAGTGTGAAGAGGTAACAGAGTTGACGTTATGTCAAAGACGTCTATGTGTTGTGTTGCTGAGATATCTTCTGTAATCAGCATCTAACTGACAGTTACACTCCGTCCAGTCTCTAATACCACTTGTTCCTCTAGAGGTGATAGTGAGTCACTGTAGGGCCAGTCTGCCCTCAGACCAGAGGGAGAAGAAGTACAGCTGTCTGACTCTGTCTGAAAATAAATATGGCAAACTATTACAAGTAAAATATAAACAGGATAACATACTATAGTTGTTCTGTGCTCTGATGATTGATGACTTTAGATTGATATACTGCCTCCTATTCCTTTGGTGCCGGTGGCTCAGAATTACACATTGAACCTTTAAGAGTCACTGATTCCTGCATGTCAGATTGGGCTGTCAAACCACAGTGGTTAGATATTAGCAAGAGTGGCAAATAAAAAAGGAATCATCAGGGAACACTGAGTCATATCAGAAGATAATGGTTAAAGCTAACTAGCTATCAACCATACAGATATCAGAACACTATCATGAGGCTGAATCCAGCACAGTACATGCTGACATGCTGACATGCTGTCAGTGTGTCAGGAAGGTTTTGGTGCTGTTATAGTGTTGAATGGTCTCGTTGGACACAATTCTGCATCCCCTAATTGTACAATTTTTCCATACTTCCAGCAGGAATGAGTTTTACATCTCAGACTTTTTTTTACAGGAAGGTGACAAGGTAATTGTATTCCAGAAAGCATATTTAAGGTGATACTGATAAAGCTGCAGCAACTGACTGACTCAGACTATATACCAACACGTACGTACAGTAACTGACTTCCTACTTTCAAAACTGCATTTGGCTTCTACACATTTATATAACTAGTTTCATGTAACTGCAAAAAGTAAAAAAAGAAGAAAAGAAACAAGGAAAATGACTGTGCATATCTCAGCTATGCAGTCCTGGGGCTGACCCTGTGTGTGAGTGCATTCCACTAACCGCTCCTCTGTCCACAGTCGCAGCTTGCCGTGTGGGGTGTGCGTCGGGAACATAAGGCGCTCGCTGCTGCTGCGGTGGTGTTGAGGCGTTTTCTCTGGAGACAGCTGTTGTCGTAGCGACTCCAGCTCTCGTTCATACATCACCCTCTGCTCCTCCAGAGCCGTCCGCTTCTCCTCCAGGTACTGCTTCTCCAGCACCTGCACCACATTCTGCATGGGGTCTACACACAGGAGAGACAAGACATCTCACAATCCAGTACACAAGTCTTGATTATTATAACTAACAGGGACAGAACAATACATGTGAAAACTAAACAAACTGCAACCACAACATGGGAGAACAAATAAATACATATATATTATTGATAAGCGTGAGGTTCCTCTCATGGGCTTATTAAAATGTATACATTTATTACAATCAACAATTTGTGCAAAAGAAATCCATTAAAAAATTCCACAAGAAGTTTATTTCGTATTGAAATGTGCTGTTGGCAATTAAAAAAATATTAGTGCTAAAATGATTTAGCAAATATTTGGTGAGTTCATCTTCTCAAATCTTAAGGTTCGCTGCTTCTCTGTCTCGTATCATTGTAAATGAAATATCTGTGAGTAAATGTTGATTACACAAAACAAGCTATTGGAAGTTGTCAACATAGGCTCTAGTAAATTCAACTGACAAAATATTCAACTGATTTTGTAATTAACACTACAATTTCTATATTGAAGATAAGGTGATAACACAGAGTATTGTTTTACAGTAATGGCATTTCTAAACAATGTTATTATTTGGTCAGTTTAGCTGGAACGAGCTATTCTGAAGGTTCAGAAACCTTTATACTTTATACAGCTGAGGCCTAAAAGCTTTAAGGATCCTGTAAGATTGAAGAAGGCAGATTATCCTAATCATACCATTGTTTCCCAGAGTCTTCATTATGACCTCCATTTGGGCAAACTCATAGCTGCAGTCCTGCTCAGAAGAGGCCTCGCTAGCGGTCTCCACATCTGCCTCGATGAAGCTCTCTCTCGGGGAAGCTCCCTCCAGCTCCTTTAAACGGTCCCGCCGCTTTCGGTTAGGCAGATTGATCCTACGGAACAACAGATCAGTGACTTTTTCATTTCGCGACTCTCCGCGCGTTTCAATGTGGCCACACTACCACGCGTCTCATACCTGAAGAAGTGATTGTTTCCCCATAAGATCCGATCTCCATGCCACAGGTGCACCAAGGAATCAATCATTGTTCCGTTCACACAGCTCCTGCACAAAACAGAGGGATGAAATTCTGATAATGAAGATGTCAGATTGCATTATAATCTTCATCTTTAAACGGGGGGGGGGGGAACTAATTGAGAAAGGAACAATCCTTTTGTAGTGGGAGGGACACATGGCTCTGATATCAAAGCGAGGAGCTCAGATCATAGATTCCTGTACAGTGAGGTCATGTGAAACGCTGAGGTCCAGTCATCCATGAAGAGAGAGAGACAACAGAGAGATACACAGAGATAGACAGAGAGCATGTCGTCGGAGGTAGTCGTGTAGCTCACCTGGCATTCCCTATCGGCATCAGGGTGACATCACCGTCCGGGCAAAGCTCCAGAGCGCAGTGCTCCGGCAGGATACCGATCCCAAAGAGTTGGATGTCCTGAGACGTGTCCGCGCCCACACGCGTGTGCTCCTACACACAGGTGGAGGACAGATTGAGAAAACTACAAAAAAATCTGAAAATAATTACACTTAACAGTTTTGTTCCAACACAATGTTTTGTATTGAACCAATTTACACAACAGTATTGTCGTTTGCAACAAACAAATAAACGGAAACAAAGCAAGCCTAAGTGAAAGAACTTGTGTCTCTCTCATTGTGGAGTGGGCGTCGTTAAACAAACATCCCAGCTTCTAGGAGGATGTTCTACCCTGCAGTGAACTAACACATTTCACATTACCATACTCATTCCACACTGATATGCCAGGCTGGCCTGCAGAACCCAGACAAAGGCCTGTTGTTCTGTCCGGCGCACAGGCTGCTTTCTCACATGCCTCTGCTCTTACAGGTCCAACTAGCTGGTTGGTTGTTCCACTTCAGTGCGTCTTTGCAAAGTCCAGACTAACTGGACTCCTGTCTGCTCTCACAGCGTCATCTGGATCACTGCACAATATGTGCTGCTGTGTTTAAGGGCCCCAATCTACGCTAAATATTACCAAGGTAATGGGTGTGTGTTGTTAACAATATGCTGTAATACCAGGGAGTGGCTGACTGGCTTTTTGGCAGCGACGACTAATCCCTAAACTGAGACAGTTATTAAAAGAACTTTCTGGCTTCTGTGCAAACTTCAGCCATTACGAGGTGTTTAGGATTTGTGACTTTTCCAGCTATTATAGACTAAAGTTACAGCATTTGCCAAGAACAACATGGCGACATGTTGTAAAGATCTTCCATCCATTCATGCCCCTTCACCCTTACAATTTCCATTTTATTTAGTGGTGCCAATAAGAAAATGTATCTGCATCTCTGGGTTGTTTATTTATCTTCTTTAAGAGCTACTTCAATTTCAACTAAAGGGTAAAAGATGTAGGTTCAGACGATAATAGAACCACATAAATGAAACACAGACTGGGAAGTATACACTGAAAAGTCCTCATAATGACTTTGTAGTCCCACAAATAAGTATCAATCCTGATACAGCAGGGTGACCATGTTAGAGGGTGCTGTGTAGTATCTGTGACTTTGACCAGTTTTGTATTATCACATTGTAAAAGCTGCATACCTTCAAATAGTAGACTAGTAGCTCATTTAGGGCAGGATCAGCATTCAGATTGACCAGGAAACACTTGTCTTCACCCACTTTAATCCCTGATGTTTCCAGAGAGATGCCCATGCTCTCCAGCTGCTTCTGCCGTTCCTGTAAACAAAGATAATAACAGTGTAACTGTACGTATAAATATGAATTAGAATTGAGGTTTTGCAGTCTGTTTATGGCTGATGTGCATACAGTGGCAATCTCCTCGGTCTTTCTCAGTTTCTCCTCCCAGGTGACAGTCATCTCCTGAATGAGTTTCTCAGACTCGTGCAGTTTCTCCTTCAGCTCAGGAGCCTTCAATGACTGATGGAAATAATGGGGAAAAAAACCGATCAGCATCAGTAAAAATCAGTCTGGCATGAATTCATTCAGTTGATTTGCGAGTCCTCTGCGGTCCTCACGATCCCTCCTCTCACCTCGGCCTGGGAGAGTTGAACTTTGAGCTTCTCCACCTCTTCCCTGAGCTCTCTGATGATCCGAGCGTTGGGGTCTTCGTTCACCACGGCGTGGTTGACAATTCTCTTGGCTCTGTCAGCATAGCGCAGCGTGGACAGAGTCTCCTCGTAGTTATCGGCTGCTGGACTCACCGTGGCTATCATGGCTGTCTTGCTGTTGCCGCCAAGGTTGTCCTGAAAACAAGAAAACATAACTGCCTCATTTCTGGTTTCAAGCTATAGAAATAACTTTCTAGAAATGTTTTTCAACAAGTTAAATTATATTAATAGACACAAATATCATCATTGTAACAACAGATTCTTTTACTTGCAGAACTTAAGCTTATATATATGTATATATAAATATATAAAATAAAACACCATCAATAAGTATTTGTACTTTCGATACTTTAGGTACATTTTGCTGATAATACTTTTGTACTATTTTGAATGCAGGACTTTTACTTGTAGTATTTTAATAGTGTGGTATTACTACTTTCACTAAGTAAAGGCTTTGCATACTTCTTCCACCACTGCCTTTCAGTCAGTTATAAACATGTGTAATTTGTTACCTTCAGTAGCCAGGTGAGGACTGAGTCTCTGTACGGCACAAACTTGGCCTTCCCCTTTCCTGCAGACTGATCAGCCAGAGCAGAAATCACACAGCCTAACGTGGTGAGAGACCTACAACCACACACACACACACACACACACACACAAATATCAGCCGTTAACCTGTAAAATGGTTCATTGGGATTAATACATTTGTATGCCTTTCATACGAGAAACAAAAAAGACCCACTTGTTAATATTGCTGCCCTCTTTGAGTCTCTCCCCCGCAGCTCCAGTCTTGGACACTCGCTCACTTCCAGCCAGGTCAACCAGACTCAGCTTGCTCACTTTCTCCCCTGAATTCTGTTCACCAGCCCAACATGAAGGAACAGCCAGTCAGACCCATCCCATAAGACAAATGAGGTATTTGGTTTAAGGGAAAAGTTAATTTTGTCAGTGTGCGAAAAGCAAGAAAAGACTGACCCCAGACTTTAGATCATAAAGTGTTTGTGTGACAATGATACTGAAGACGCCATGTGATCGACTGCTCTCCTCATTCATGTTGGTGGCTGCGACTGTGCGAGATTTGTTCCCCTCCGACATTAACACCTCGATGTCCTAAAAATATAGAGAATGAGTTCAGAGAAGAAAATGTGTGTTTGAAAAATAAAAAGACAAACATTCCATGAGATTGAGGTAAAACCTGCACATGGATTATCGTGATAACAGTGAAGTCAGATGGTATTCACATATGGCCGTGTGCCATGTGATGTTGCTGGGTCGCAGCAGGCAGTGGGCCAAGGCTGTGGGAAATCCACAGCACTATCAGGCAGAGCAGATCACACAGGAACAGGGTGGAGATGTTTGGACTTAATTAAGGAAGAACCTGCCAAGGCTTGGCATATAAACTACAAGAAACCCCATGACTACATCCCACATCAGGAAGTTTCTGCCCTTGGGAGGATGTGAAACAAAATGGTTATTCCGAATGTAAATCTTTCCAACTTGACAAACTAGGAATATGACTTAAAGGCATTTCTGCTGGATGCTATAAACCACGTCTGATACAGCGTGGATTCATCTTCGCCTCTGCTCGTAGTGCGATGAAAGAAAGGTAAAAGACACACCTCAAAGTTGGTCACAGCCAGCTGAGACAGACCGTCCACGTATGGACCCAGGACTTTGTGTTCCCGAACTTTCAGGGAATGTCGGCTCCTTCAAAAATATGCAAAGCAACACAATTAGTAACAGAAAGAGAAGAAAAAAGGGAGGAGTAATTACCATTTCTAATTAAGACATATGTGCAAAAAAAGAAGAAGAAACATTTCAACAGGGTTTGTATAATGTACATTTGATTTGACATTCCTGAATTCATGTCACACTTCTAAGTTACTTATGGCAGCTCAACAAATTCTCTCTTTGAAGAAGATGAAAGAATCTCCTCTAACCTTGAGTCCTTGATCAGAATGAATGAAAACGTATGTTTGGAGAAGCTCATATGAATTATTCACCCTCATGTTGGAACAGTAATTCAAATTCATTTCTGGTCAATAAGAAACAGCCTCCTATTGGTATGTGGTAACAATGGCATTTCAGAATAACTTCAATGTCATACATATCTGTGGCAGGACTTCTCGTTTTAAAATGTAGCATTTGTTATTGCTTACAACATGTGGATATAATATTGAAAGAATAAGCAACGTGCACTACAACTGCAATAAAATGTTAACAGGAGTTTGATGCCAAGTTGACACATTTGGTCAATCGAATGTATATTCAGTGCATCGTAATGAAGGAACAAGTCACCAAATACACCAGTGTGGCTTACTGATGGAGGCAAACGGGACACAGGGAAAGGCTATATCAGGCTTTGACTACACAGATAAAGCTTGTAAGTAATGTATTGTTGCTTTTGGTCTTGCTGTGTGACATTAAGAATATATAGACTACTACCTGACTTATCTTTAAAGACAATGCACAACTTCTGTTATGTTAGACTTTCTGATTTTAATAAATAATGTGCCGTGTTACACACTTAAACTAAGGGGAGGTAGGTGTTCACTAGATGGTGCAGGGGGGTAAACTGAAACTGATCCTGCTCAGGAGAACTCCTATAGATCTGTAATTGTCACTGAATCTCTGTGGCCACAGAATGACAGACAGAAACCACGTTCCCTGCTTCCACTCTAGCAATCTACCGCACACTGCAGAAAACAAGAGGATGCAACCACTAGAATGATCAGCTCATTGTGTGTGACAGACATCTTATTTACACTTGACTCTATATCACATGTCTATACCACAGCCAATGTCTAATCCCAAAAAGCACAGAGGCAGATGGACGAAGAAGAGAGTTTGTTATATAAGCGTGAGGAAGCTGCCATCCAAATGGCTCTGGCTGCATCTTCAGACATCTGCAGCACACAGAGCACTCCACTGTAGTCCCTCTGTGGGGCTCACAGGCTGCTCTGACCGCTCTCCGGTTCCCAGCTTCACTAACAGATGTCCCTGAAACACACACTTTCACAGTTTGCTCTCCCCTGCAGTCTGTCTGTCTGCCAACCCGCACCAGACCACGGAGGCGAAGAATGCAGCCGTGTCAGAGGACGACGCTGGCCGCTGTTCTGCAGGAAATGACTGGGTCGAGCTTCCTACTCACATCATTCTGTCACCGTCCGCCATTCAAGCTACTAGACACAACAGAGCTAGAGAGGCAAACTAACACAAAGTGGGAGCTGACGGAGAAGTCCCTGCTCGTGCTGGAGTTGGGAGTGAATCAAGAACATTTCACCAGAGTTTGTACCACCAGCTGCGTCTGTGTCACCGCAGGTCAAAAGCATTACAAATGCATGTTGCGTGTGCTTATTCTGAAGAAAAAGTCCCCGAATCAAACTCACCCTTTAGGATCGAGCAGGTCACGGACCTTCTCGTTGTAGATTTCCATGTAGGACACCTCCACCTTAAAAGTATGGCCCTCGTTCTCCACTCTGTGGACCCTCTCAAACAGCGAGCAGCAGAGTCGAGGGATTAAACCCGGCTGCTCCCCATTCCCCATCATGGAAAAGGACTTGCCTGAACCTGGATGGACATTGCAGATTTACACATGATTGTGTCCTCTACAGAGAGACGTCTCTACAGTGCAGTGCTTCAATAACAGTTCACCTTAAATCTCTACTGTGAAGACACAAACTGTTGGATTTCAGAAAGGATTGAGCAGAACATACTTAGCATGAGTTAACTCTCTCTACTTGTTGTAACAATATAAAAAAGTCTAGTCATGCTATCAAACTCACAGTAACAATGCTAACATACTGATGCTTAGCAGGTATAATGTGTACCATGGTCACAATCTTAGAATGTCATCAGTTGAGCAGGTATTTGGTTATAAACCAAAGTATTGGCCAATTACACATTTTGCCCTGATGATTGGGCTAGCTAGATAAAAGGTTACAGGATCACCAAAGTTATTATAATTCATTTTCTGCGGACCATGAATTTTCTCATACTGCACATCAGGTGATTGGAGGGCCACTGAAATATTGTTGCTCTTCTCTCTAAACTGTTCCATAGCTGTGTCTCTCTACAAAAAGACAGGAAGTGGGATAAAGGAGCTCATGTGATCCAGGGTGAAGGAAGGATATGACTTGAGTGATTCACCAGTGTGATTAGAAATACAAGTGTCTCTGTTCTTTAACCTTTCTACGGAACTAGACCTGCACATATAGACTGCATGATGTAATGGATTTAGCAACAAGGAAAGAGTGATTTAATGTAGATTTCATCTGGATTTTCAGTTACCTGTTTGTCCATAGGCAAATATGCAGGCATTATATCCCTGGAATGCATTTTCAAGTATTCCCTCTCCAAGGCACTTGAACACCACCTCTTGACCTTTTAGACAAAGCATCAGTAACCATGGAGAGTTTGGTAAACAGGTAAACCATTCAGATATTTGAGTACTACTAGTTGTCTGTTTTTCATCATTAAATTAGTGCAATAACATTAACACAGAGACATGTATACACAAGGGCCACTAATCAAGAAAGAAGGAAGAATAAGAATTCATGAAAGATGACTGGACGTATGGAAAACACTGGGCTGTGTAGAGAAATCTCTTGAGTCGGTCGCAGTCGTGCTCCTGCTGAATAGGACAGCTGTTTAATGAGCTAAATAAAGCCGTGGCACGGGCCCTTGAGGCAGCCCTCCACTGAACAGATTGCCTTGTCTGTTCAGCACAAAGCAGATGTAAGCATTTCCATCGCAAAATGAGAGCGATATGACAAGAAAAAAGATGTACAATGATTATGTAAATATACCTCAGTGTGGCCTCTTTTCTTACAAAAACTAAAGCTGTAACCTTTTCTGTGCAGCACTCATTAGAGAAATGAATGGTAGTTCATTACAAATGTGTGTTTACGCTACATTATACAAAAACATGTATATTTTAGTATGTATAAAACCCAATGATGATTTTATTGTTTTCAGAAAATACAAAGGCAACTAACTCAATTGGATATTTTAATGTGGTCTCTCAAAATGCGAACTACCCTGCTTTGCTTTGCATGATGCAAAAACTGCTTTCCATCAAGTAGGGAGTTTCCCTGCGCTATCGCTGCACAAAGGGCAGCAGGTCTTTTCATTCATTTGAGTTCTTTGGTGATGAGTGAAGGATCAGTTTCAGCATTTATGACTCACCAGCATATTTGGGAACGTTGGACTCATCGATGGACCAGAAACAGTGGTCAAAAGCGAACACCTGCAGATAAGTCAGCACAGGGAGTGTAAACACACACTTCTCACACTTGTCCAAGCATGTACAGTACAACACAAAGGTGTGAGTGGTCTTACTTATTCTGAGGTACGAAAATAACAGGCTTATTGTGGCGTACCATGTAAATCGGCAGGACTGAGCTTGTCTAAGTGAGTAAGATGAAGTGTAACCGAGTATTGTTCGAGGTAATGCTCGTTAAGACCGCGCCATGACTGTCTGCACAAATCCACTGTTAGCAGCGCCGAGTTTTGTCATCGTGGCTGGAGTTAAATGAATTCATAAATCAGGGTCAGCGCTCCCCAGAAGAAATTCCAGCACCCGTTGACCCTCATCTCCAAGGAAACGGGGCCGTAGCAGTTCCCGGTGGTGCAGGCTGGCTCTCAGCCCTCAGCGCTGGGTCTCACAACACAGGCTTCAGCAGCAGAGACCCCTTGTGTGTCCCAGGCACCTGCATGAGCTCTGGGTGGATAACACACAGAGAGGATGCTCTTTGGGAGAGAGCAGTGGCCTCATTTACCAAAGACCCCGACTCCTCACAGACAGAACAGCTCCTGTTACTGTACATGCTGCAAATCCCCAGTTTCAATTAGTTAGTATATATATTTTGTTTCAAAACTCTCTGCTCATGTTGACAGGAGATATGTTACAAAGTCCACACTGAACTAAGTAACAGAGCACGTATGTATGCTGCTCCCTCCCTCTGCAATTAAATGTAAATGATGAAAAGTTGCGTTTCGATTTTTTATTATTGCTGCCAAAAGTGTGTGATTTATGGCTTTAGACAGCTCTTGGGTTGTTTTAAGGTGCAATTTGGATTGTTTTTCTAGGATGGAATATTTTTACATGACTGTATTAAAAGGTATATTGATGATTTTATAATCACATTTTTAAATTCTATTTCATTCTGATTGTGTGGCATACTTTCTTTCTCATGTTGCTTTTCTGCAACTCATTGATATTGATGCCTAATTTGGCCGGAACACTGATCAGGTCAAATAAAAGCTGTGTAAGAAAAAAAGAAAGCTAATATTCTTTTATCCCAGCTCAGCAACTTTTTAAGATTTCTTCTGAAACGTGGGAACAATGGCTGCTGCACTGTCATCCTGCAGTGGAAGCACAACACTGCTGCATGTTACTACGCCTGGCTTCCAGTGCACTGCTGCAGCTCTGCCAAAGCACTTTCCCCTACACAAGTACCCCAAATAATTGAGCTCCCTTCTAATCATAATAAGGGCTATTGGCCAGGGAACTACTGGTTGCACAGTCAGCATGGGAAGAACTGAGAATGCTTTGAAAGTAAGACCTCCTCTTGTGACTTCAGACAAGTGAGTGGGTGCCATTCACAGGAACAAAAGTGCCATCATTCTCAATTAGGGCTGGTTTGGTAACTCGGTCTTCAAACTCCTCTGGTCTGTCCCTGTCCGGCCTGAGGTTGTGACTGCGCAACAAATTGTTCATGATTGGACAATTACTATTAATCAGCAGTACAAATAATGATGAAGCTGAGAAGCACAACGGCCTTTTTTGTCATTTCTGGGATGAAAACTGGTTGAACGTGATTGGACTGCAACCTCCGTTTACCCTTTAGAATGCAGGGAGACTAATTTGAGTGCCACTATAACTTAGCAGACAGCCACGTGTTCGTCTAGCTGAAGGGTATTACAGGGTAACTCGGGTTCACAGGCCCCAGAGACCACGCACGCCTGTGCCCCACGCTATCGCTCCCCCGGTCCCGCCAGCGGCCGAGTGCACTGAGCACAAAGCCCGTCCCCGGTGTGTGAAACATCTCTGAGCTAGTCACCAGCGTGTTGTCAAGGGGGGAGGTGGGGGTGCACTCCAACAATGCAGCTTTGAATGCGCATACACACTGCCCCAGTGTCCGCGCTCATCCCTCTCTCATTGTAGAGCCTTTGTGGGTGTTCACGAGATCTTAGAGCGCTGACACATTCACACGGACATCTATCCGGCTCCTGCTGACCAACCAAACTACTAAAACACTCTCAATCACGGGCCTAGAAACAACGGCACAACAGTAGATCGACCTGTTCGCGATGCTTCCCATTCCCTCAGGGGAGTTGTGTTGCCTGTGCAGCATCCTGCTTCTGGATGATTTCAGTATCTGCGATGCCAGGATAGTAAGTGAGGAGTCACTACAGATGACTGTTCCTGCTGACACTGCAGCTCTGTTGATGCTGGCCAGTATTTCTTTCTCTATCAACAAAAACACGAAACTTACCTTAGATTGTTTCCTATTGAACGAGAGGGGGCGTCCATCATAATCAGAAGAAACCCACGGGTGAACCAGAAAAAGACAGAGAGAGAAGAAATAAAATGGTTAGCGATGATACAATTTAACAGTCAGAACATGTTCACACTCAGTAAGATGCAGCTGCACTTGTCACAGTAGGATACCACCCATTGTATGTGTCAATGCAAACAGATTTCCTGAAACAGAAATATGTGCATTGAAACCAAACTTTTTTATGAAACCTCAGACTCCTTTCTAACTTTCTACGTTTTTTAAATTCCTGGTGTGACTTCTACTTTCACTACTTCCCTCATTTATTCCCTCATTCACTTGGGAACAGTGGCGTTTCCTGGTGGTAGGTGCTGCTGTGATTGGGTTCATAATTGGTCCAGTGGAGCGTGAGGAAGGGAAGAGATTTAGGATTCAATGTCCCACTGACTCTGTTGAGTAAATAGCTCTTATGCCTGTGGACTTAACAGAGAGGCCAGGTTGGGGAAGCCACACTCAGCATAAACAGCTGCCGGAACCAAGGACAAAAGGGTGATATATATGGTACTAAGTTATATAGGATTATTCTCTTAACTGGGGAGGGAATCCCCCAAAGCAGAAACAGTATAACATTAAAGTAACAACTCCAAACAAATGTTAGACGCATTGTAATACATGGCTAGGAAATTATCTTGTGCACATGCATGTTGCAGTATGATGCAGTACAACATACACACGACCCTAGTGCGTCTACATCTGCCACAGTCCTGTCCTTCAACCGTCAGCAGATCCGTCCTGCAGCCATCTCCTGGCACAGAGACAAAGGTGGGCATCACCTTCACACAGTAACTAATACAGGGCAAGACTGAAACACTGCACCAAAGTCTCTCACACACACACTAAGCTGAGTCACCAACAATAGCACGCCTGAAAAATACTCTTCTGTGCGTTCATTTACATGAATTAAAAATCTAAACTAAAAGGTTTGAATTGTGAACAGAGTTCCTGTGAGGACTATACCCAGGGCATTAACTGTACTCAAGCTCATTATGATGAGGGACAGAAAGAGAAAGAGAGAGAGTGGGTGGGTGGAGGAGAAAAAAGGAAGAGGGCCTCGTTTGGGTTCATAACCTGAATTTGAATCTGGGCCACTGACAACCACTGTGACTGGGTCTCAATCAGAGCAGACAAAGACGGCAGCAGAGCCCCGTCCTCTATTCGGGCCCTCCACACTGCAGAGCAGAGAGGAACTGTGAGGAACTATGAGATATCAGCATCAGACAGCAGGGAGCACACATCTAAGACTTCCTATGGGCAGATTAGGAGCTGTGATCAAAAACCTTTAACCAGGTCCCAAAACTTGAAAGGTAAAGAAAATATTCAAATGTCAGTGTGGCTACAAAGTAGAGATGACACGGATGAAAGAAAAACAGTGGGAGAGTTATGACACCAAACAGACGGAACGGCAGCCAATGCGAAGAATGAGAAACGGACAAAGACAGAGAACAGATTTATCCCTATGGAGAACAAAGGGACAACAGACAGAAGACCGGAAAGAGAGAGACGGAGACAAACACACGCACGCACTCATTGTGGAGACAAAACATGCAGTTATGGAATGCGTGCAGTCTAGACTCTATAGAAGAAGAAACTAAATCTACTGAAGCAGAGCTGCTGCCGGGGTTTGGTGGCTCTTGATCATTGTGTCATATAATGTATGTACAGTATACGGTATGTGGAACAAGACAACTGTTTCCAGCTTGTTATATTTAGAATTTCATAGAAAAAAGTGTCATAAGAGATGTGTTTGATTTTAAAAATGTACTTCATTTCATTCTTGTTTTCCTGCTATAGTGTCTTTCGTTACCCCCCCCCCCCCCCCCCCCTCACAATGTTAAGACCTCCCCCTCAATAAATTAAAGTACATTAGGCACTCTGCTTTGGAAATAATCTCTTTAATCTCCACAGAAATCTGCGTCTTTCTGAGCAGTTTTGTACTTTGCTTGAGAAAACCATGTTAACTACGTTCTCTACATTTTGTTATAGAAACGCTTATTACATTTGTCATTACTCGTTATTGCAAAATATTGTGTATTTTATGGTCAAAATGACTCATTTAGACTGTAAAAAAATGCTCATTTGAACAACAAAAACATTAAATTGCACTTTCTATCAATGCCATGACTATGCTAAATACACTGGGTGTTGCATGTGAAATAAAATGATTCAATACTGTCAATTTGTAAATACTCAATTCATTAAGCGCTGCAACGAACAATTATTTTCATCATCCATCAAGTTGTTAACTAATTAATAGTTGTTAATGTAATGTAAAATGTCACAGAATTGTGAAAACTTGCCCTTATAATTGCCCAGATACAAAGGTGATGTATTCAAACTACTCTATTTGTCTAAGCAGCGCTCTTAAAAAGACATTCAGTTATGACAAAGAAATACTCAAATAGGCTGCAACCACAGACAAATTACTTAAAACAATCAAATGATTAAGACACTAGTAATGAACTATACAATGATTACACATGATGAATTAATGTGTTATTACAATATTCTTAATTCACCAGTTAAGACAATGCTACGGTGGTTGCTCGGTCACAAATGCTGTGACAGTGTGACAGTGTGACAGTGTGACAGTGCGACAGTGCAGCCCCAAGTGATTCAAGCATGAAGCCTGCGGGACATTTGCTTAAAAATCAGCATGCTTGCCAAGTCATGTGTTGAGGGCCTATTAAAGGCTGTGTTGTGGTTGACCAAGTGTGTGACACACATGTAGTGTATGGCACAGAAGTGCCAGATAACATCAGATTCTTCCCCGCCTCAGAGGCAGATGCAGGTGGACACTGCAGACCCTGCAGGGCATGGCTGAAAGTCTGATTCTGGGCTGGTTCTGCGTGACTTAATGTGTGCGTCATTGAGGGCACGCTCAGGCTCCCACGCCTCCAGCTACCTGATGCCAAGGCACCCATGAATGATTTCAACTTGGCCGAGGGTGAACATCTCTCACACTACAATGATTCTCCCCCTCTGAACTCATCCTGTGTAGTTACAAACAGATTAAAGGAGCACATTTTGATCATTTTTTAAGTAAAATTCTTATTTCTTATCACTTTTTAGCAAGAAATACCTCCTCAGAGTCAGACTGGGATCATTTTTAAATTCATTGTTGCAGGTCAGATTTGTTCAGCATCTTTCTGACCCATGTATGCTGGTGCCCAAAAGTAAGGTATGAAGAGTGGGAGAGCAGCAGTGGAATCCCCCCCCCCCCCCGTGGTCATGGAGCCGGATTAAGGCCACTGGGTTATTATGCCACCAAAAACTGCTCTTCTAGCCCAGTAGGCAACACACCAGATTAATCTGCTGATCCATCCACCCATTGAAGCATCTCTCCACCCTTAAAAAATGACATAGCTTCCCTGCGTTCACAGAGGTTTCAGACAAATAGATATATCACATTTTTAATGTATCAATAAATTTAACACCCCTCCAACCGACACATTGGGAGCAGGCTGGTTCAAATTAGTTACAAGGAATGATGTAAGTGGTGTTATCTTCTGAAATCAGAAAATGAGTTTCAAATCATAAAGAAAAATAAATAAATCCAAATCTAGAAATGCACATGTTGGTAGCTCCCCATTTCCCAATGCATGAAGGATATTGTCAGATTGTGTGATTTAGTCTTTGTGGGAGTTTCTGATGATATAATCCTGCTGCTCAAATGGAATATGTAAGTCACATGGATGAGGTTCACCCCCCCAACATTCATCCACCCTGCTCACACACACACACTCAAACATATTCTTTTGCTGGCACACCCCCCCATAAATTAAAATTCCTCTTCTCGATCAGTTGCTGAAACTATGCCTCCCCCACCCTTTTAGCCTCCATTTAACTCCACATATGACTTATTCTCCTGTTGTTGTCCTGATGTTTTAACACTTCAGACCATTTTAATTCAACAAGATGCAGAGTCAAACACGACGTTTAGAGCTCTGTGTGTGTGTGTGTGTGTGTGTGTGTGTGTGTGTGTGTGTGTGTGTGTGTGTGTGTGTGTGTGTGTGTGTGTGTGTGAGAGAGTTGGGTTACAGCGCGCTGTGCTCTCAGAGGCGACAGGCTAACATTTCAGATGGTCCTTCAGTATGTTTAGAACTGAACACGCCGGTCCCCACCCACTCAAAGCAGAGGTCACCCTGCTGCACAGACAGACAGGAGAGAGCAGGAAAATGCCAAGCAGTTAGTTTCAGTAAGAGAGGGTGGGTCTCTTGGCTGACCAATAACAGTCAAGAAGATTCCAAAGAAACATATGGCCTAATGTAAGATTGAGCAGGCTGTTACTTTTATTAGCATGAGGGATTCAAAAGTAAACATGACAACCTACTGAGACAGCAAACTCTGACTTCTGCCAAACAAACCATTTCTGGAGCTTCTTCATCTTAATTACGTAACATTTCCATTGCCAAGAAGTACTCAGATCCTTTACCTAAGTATAAGTACCAATACCACAGTGTAAAAATAGCTCTTCTGACTTATACGGTATAATGAACTATATTGAAGCATCATTTTACTGTAGAAGCTAGTGCTAGTTTTAAATACTTTATACACAGTGTGGTAGTTTAGTCCAGTGGTATCTCACAAGATATATCTGAGGGGTTGTGAGAATGTTAAAAAAAAAAGTTCTGATACAAACCATGTGAGAAGTTTACAGGAGAAATGTCTCTTCGGTGGAGCAGCTAACAACTCAGCTAATACCTGAAATGTGACAACAAACACTTTTGTTTTTATTGTACTTTAGGGGGTCATACAAGCCAAACAAGTACTACTGATTTAATCTTTAACAAGAAGGGCAGCCAGAGAGTGCAGACCCCCGCCAAGGCCAAATGCCGTATCTTGCAATATTAACAAAACAGAAAATGTATCCTGAATCGGCAAAGTGATTCGAATCTGCTCAAGAATTAAATAGGTTCATTCTTTGCCCATGAACCCTTCCACCAACGTTCATGAAAATCAGGCCAATAGTATTTCCGAATTCACACATTCAAATATACCGAACCAAAGTAAACAGTGCAATATTTTCCTCTGGACTGCAGTGGAGTAGAAATGGAATAAAATAGAAAAGTGTAAGTACCTCAAAATGCTTGAGTAAACGTACTGTGTTACATTTCACCACTGGTCTTCGCTAGTTAAGCATTTTTTAAACAACAGTGTCCATGGGTCATTCTTCTAAATGCTAAAATTAGCTTGCGATGAAAATATTTGAGGTGGCTGCAGGACATCACTCATTAGGTCATCAACATAACTCCAGAATGTTTGAGTAACTTGGCAACAGCTGTCGCTAAGCAACGGTGGTAAACATCGAAGCGAAACAACCTACCAGCCTCATGAGTCAAAGTTCCAATATGGAAGCCAGGATCTCAAAAACAGTCTTAATGAAGAGCTGTGACATCAGCAGCGCACATGATGCTCACGCTAACTTCTGTGTGGGACTTTCGAAGTTTCCATAACAAACGTTAACAACACAACATATGATGCAGGCCGGGTCTAATTTAATCCTCTCCGGCATTTCTGACACCACAGTGAGAAGCTGGGTCAGCAGCAGGCTGTGTGTATGCTACAACACAGAGAGGGATACTGACCACATCTGCTCTAAAGCCTTAAATCTGGTTACTTTCAAAGGCAACAAACAAGCCAGAAAGAAGTGAAGCTCATCAATTTGTTCAATATGGTAAGGTGTCCTCCCCAGGGGAAATAAAGTGGCACATTTACTACCAGGACACACCTCCTTTCACCCTGTCTGCTTGCTAGATGTCACTTATCTGAATGCATATGGCGAGTGCGGCTAAGGACAATAGACAACAAAAGCCAGAGTAATCATGCTCATAAAGTGTAAACATATCACATAAGTTATTAATTACCAAGATAAATATGCCAAATAGATGTTTACAGTAATGACATGCTTGAACATAATGAAATCTAATGAGTATTTCTTTCCAGACAGAGACAAGTTAAAAACTTGTTTTTGTTAATGTTGCTTGGATCCCTTTCCCCTGAAAGTGAGTTCACAATAAACCAAACCCACCACAACATTACAATCATGTAAATACAACAAGCCGTCTCAAAACTTCAAAAAGGCCTCATCTGAGAGAATCATGCAAGAAGGAAAACCAGAATCGTTATGAAAGAAATGTTCCGAAAGTGGATTTTCACATAGGCTGCTCTCAGACTGAGCAGCCACATCTGAGATTAATGAGACACAGGCTTGACAAAGAGGGAGGGCGCCATCTTTTCTCAATTCTGGATCAAGATGTAAACAATGTCCCACCCTTTAGACAAACAAGGAACGGTCCTCGAGGAATACAATCGTTTTATCAGCGTCACACAACACTTTCTCCTAATAGCACGTCTGAACAAAGCCTTACAGAGAAAGGTTGGGCTGTTTTAGGCCAAATAACTCTGAGAACAACATCTTACTGAATGGAAAGGTTGATTATTGGCATATAGGGAGCAAAATGAAAAGACAAAGGCAACATTCCTGAGGGCAGCCATTAGACAAGGCAACATTGTCATTCAATAAAAGTCTTGTTTTGGAAAGCATGGTGAGACTTAGTCATATGTGACCTGACAGAGAATGTGAACAACCTTCAAAAGTTCAAAAACGCTGTCACGTCTACTCAACACCTTTATTTAAAGGGGACATATAATGCTAATTTTTAGGTTAATACTTGTTTTTTTTGGGTTTCTACTAGTACATGTTTACATGCTTTAATGTTAAAAAAAACATTATATTTCTCATACTGTCTGAATATACCTGTATTCACTTTCTGTCTGAAACGCTCCATTTTGTGGCCTGTCTCTTTAAGCCCCTCCTCCGAAAAAGCCAAGTCTGCTCTGATTGGCTTGTGAGAAAACTATAGTACACAAAGGTTGTTCTCAAGCCGTGGGTGGAGATAGTCAGATGGGGGGCTGTATATTCTAATGAGCCTGCATGTGACATAAGAAGGGGAGCCATCTCTGATTGGCTTGTTGAATCCCATGTTTTGCTGACCTAGTCAAGTCCACATGACTGCCTTGTCTTATTGCACAGTGTGTGGGTTGGTAGGCACTTCGGATCCCCAAAATGTATCTGCACAGGCACTGAAAAAGTGTGTTTTTCATAATGTGTCCCCTTTAACAAATGGGGCATCTGTGCATCACCGGCTAAGTGTTAGCAAACAGACAGAGAGCATTAGAGGCTATCTGTAAAGGCCTTAACACAACACATGTTGACCACATTAGGTTGGCAGTTACCAGGGAAAGACTGTAGAAGAGAGTCCAACCAAATGTACAGGAATAGTTCAACATTTTGGCAAATATTCTTTATTTTCTTTCTGGAGGAGAGTTACATGAGAACATCGACACCACTCACATATCTGTCCTGTAAATATGAAGCTACAGCCAGCAGAGTTAGCTTAGCTTAGCACATATACTGGACACATTGGGAGCAGCTAGCCTGGTTCTGTTCACAGGTAAAAAATGTCCCGACCTGCACCTCTAAACCTCACTGATTAAACTGTTTTAACTCAGCGTATCTGAGCGTATTTCCCAAGATGTCAAACTATCCTTTGAGACTGCAGCATTTTAAATAAAATTATAGAAACACATGGAGGACCTAACCACATAAATATCTCTGAACATACTTAAAATATATTTGTATGAGATCATTTAAAGATGAGGAAGTAGTACCCTTCTAGGGGATGACTTTTTTTGAGATTACGATATCCAAGTAAGCAAGACACCTCAGTCAAGTGGAGATAAACCCAACTGAGCTCTAGTGATAAGGTAGAGATTAGAGCAGAAATGACAAACTTATAAACGGACATTATCAGATAAAGACATACATTCGCTGATCATCTTGAAATGCTGGACTATATATGCAGAAAAAGAGGGGTTTACATAAAGAGGACTTTCTAAGACATGATGGCCCTGTATTCAATTGTTGCACGTTGACGGACATGCTAGATGTAACACATTGTGTGAGTCGGAGGGTATTTTCCTGTCATGAAGCTCCACCACTCAATCCCTTCGCAGACAGCAGCCTCAGGTATTTCTCTGCCTCTTCACCCCCACCTTCATTGTGTCGAAACCCCAAAGGAGAGCAGACAGGCGCGTGAAAACAAAACTACTCTCTCAGATTCCCATTTCAAATATGCTGTTCGTGCCAACTCAACAGGCAGATGAAAGATTAAGCTTGGGAAACTTAACCTGTCGCCCTGGAGTCACAATCCATGTTTCATTTGCTCACCACTGAGGTTATTGTTCATTTCTCAGGGAAATAGGAGAGGGGGAATGTGGGTCACGAGTGTTGCTTTAATGCTCGGCGGTGCAAAGAATGAGGCTTAGCCATCAAAGGAAATCCCTTATATTTCTTCAAATTCTTTAAGTGACTTACATGTTTTCGTGCCACTGTGTCGTCTTTGCAAAACCTGATTCAAATTCAGACGCAATTTGGAAAGTTTTGCAATGTCTAACTGATTATCCAACATGAAAGCGGCTACAAGTTCACCCCACTAGAGACTTCATATCTCATCAGACTAAAGTCATATTTAGTATTTATGAATATTGTGCAAAACTACTGGGGCAAAAAGAGTGTCACCAAAAGCCAAAGAATGTTATGCTATTTGTTTTCCCATTGTTAAATCCCGCTAAATCTACAGCCTAAGAAGTAAATATAAAAATATCTGTTACTGCCGTCTCCTCTTTGAGGCTGTGGCTGAGCATTCCCATGAGAGCAAAAACGTTCCCATGATCTTGGCCCTGCAGCCATATTTGACATGATAATACCCACTAAATCTGACACACAGGAGCAGGTGTCTGCGGAAAAGACAAGGCAAAGTCTTTGTGATCAGGGTATCCCCTTCTTCGGCTCCACAAGAAGCCGAGAGGAAAATTATATGGTTTAAGAAAACCATGGCAGCCTAAACAGAGACCAAAAACACACACACACACACACACACACACACACACACACACACACACACACACACACACATCACTAGCACTGAAATGTTAACAAGTAATTATATGCCTGGACTACACAATAGAAAAGAAATGTGACATAATAAAACCAAACTGAACTGAAGTCCCTCTACAGCTACAGAATGTGCTACCTTAAGAATGACTTATTTAAATTATAAAAATGGGTTTATAAAGTGAATCCAGCAGCAGTTAAAAACATTTAAGTCTGATAAGACGTCTAAATCAGATGTGGAAACTTCCCCTGAATGTGAAATGTGTTTGTGCCTCACACAACAACATAGCAACAGGTAGCAGTGGAAAGATCCCGCATCAGTTCCAAATACTAATCACTTAACTGAGAAAATACTGCAGATGTAGTCACTCTCAATCTCTGTGCACTCACTTGTCGTTCCTCTGACCTGTCACCAACGACAGCTCTGTGTTCTGTTGTGTATCCCTTTCAAACACATGTTAGATTTGAGCATGATTGGTTAATTGCCTGGAATGCTGCCATTGTGTGGCAATTTCTGTTCTGATAATTGCCTTAAATACAGGTTAATGTGTGGTCTGGAGCTGCTGGAGGAGAAAGCTCATTATCATTTAATGCTGACTGCTGGTTACATGGAACAGCAGAAAAAGCATTACACTTTAACAAGGCTGGATGTGGGCAATGAGAAAAGCCTTGACTGTGGCATGCATTTGCCTCTAATGACTTCATTTTAGCAGTCACGCCGTGGACTTTCACAAGTTGTTGACACTATTTGAGTAATGATTCAGGAAAATACTATATATATATATATATATATATATATAATACCTATTAGATTTATTTGCGCCTCTGGGTAATAAGGTCAGCTGTTTAATCATGTGTGACACCAACAGCAGAGGCCATCAAACCAAGAACAAAAATGGCAGAAAACAACTTCAACTCCGATGGGTGAAATGTATACATCTCTGACCGTTGCTAACAGGCATGACACTTCAATGACTTCCCAATCATACAGCATTAGCCTACATGTTGTGTGATCTCCTCATTACAATCAGAAAGCATGTCAGATCACAAGCCAGGCAGAAATTGCAGCTTTGCAGAGTGTGAAAGATTAGAAGATGCTTAGCTTTTCCTTTTGATGCAGCTGTTCTCCACTTTTTAACCACAAACATGTCTGATAAAAGTGTGAAAAATCCTGCCACAGTGTGGTCTAACACCTCTTTGAATGCTACATAAGTTAAATTAGTTCTGACTCTCGTGATACCCTGAGGCTCAACACTAATCTGTTCAGTCTAACAGGCGTCTTCATGTGTCAGACACGCTCCACCGCCTACACTGGCCTTGAAACTCAACATCAGATATGTAATATATGAGGGTAATATTATTTTGCTGGTGGGGGGTGATTAGTATGTGAAAAGTTCACCTGAGCTACACAACATAATATCATGTTGCAAGCAGGTGGTTGACAGACATCATATCCTCAGCAGCAGCGGGAGCGCAGCATTCCTGTTTGCCTACTGCAAATATTTACTTGCATTTATGTAAAGATAAATATTTGAAAGTTTAATCCTCGTTACTGTGTATCAGGACGATGTGTTTTATGTTCTGAAGTATTTTCAGACATTTGAGCTCACTGGATAGATGGTTATATGCTAACCTTGAATGTTACTGTATTACAACCAGAGTGGGATAAGGTTATTACAGTGAGAGTGCAGTCTGCATTGTTCTGCTCTTTCACTTACTAACAGCCAGAGAACCCATCTGTGGGCTGCAAACATTTTTTGACTCTATTGCACTAACCTTGCACAAAAAAAAGATGCCCTAGCTGCAACAAGCTCATTGCACTATATTGCTTGCTAGAGCTTAATGTATTATACGGATATTCATTTGCAAATTACAAAGAGTTGGCAGTATTTCAGCTTTGTTTACCTGTTGTCTCCTTTTGCATTTGAGGGTGGAGGGTGCAGAACTGTTTGGTTGTCCTCCATATCCACGACACATTTTGTATTCAGTTCAATTTCTGTGGAGAGAGGTTTGTTGGGAGAAAGTAAAGCAGAATACGGGGGTGTGCAAAGTAAAATCCTAGCTACTTTAACCGTGTTCAACAGACTCAAGTCTGACTTCATAACTCGAGCTGAAAGCAGCAATGGCGAAGAAATCCAAACTTTATGATCATGTCGCGTGAATCCGAGGAGACAGACATGCGAGTTTGCAAAGTGAAATCATCGTTTTAAACACTTACCTCTGCGGTTCATGGGCCGAACTCTCACTGCAACTTTTACCTTTGAATCCGACATTTTCGTCCACTTTTCACTCCCACCCTGTCTATGAGCTGAGCTAGCGATGTATAGTCGGTGAATCCCCGACAAGAAGCCCGGATTTCTGCCAGAAAAAAAGGCAGCACACTCTAGCTAAACAACCTCGAAAGAGTCCAGACCTCGAGGAGAAGAGATAGAAATATGTTCATGTTTTCCTTTATATCCATTCGGGTTCGCTTTTTGTGCAAATCCAGCACACTGCTCCAGCCCCAGACAGCATCCCCACCGCCATCTTCCACTGGGAGCACGACTGCTATCCTCTGGCAGACTGGAGACGGCTGTGCCAAAGAGGGGGAAAGGATTTACGCACCGCGCCGCTTATCAGGGGGGGGGGGGGGAGGCTGTCTGACAAGTTCATTTACATGCATGAGAGAAGAGGAGAGGGTTTATTAAAAAGGAAGATACAGTTATAATAAACACATGTCTTTCTCGCCCTCTCTCTGACACACTCATTTAATTATTGTATCCATAGTTTTTTAATAAACAATAATATGAGATTATAATATCATTATACAAGTCATATTAACACTTTATTATGTACTACAGCAGCAGGGCTGTTGCCAAGTTTTTTTTGTTTTTTTATAGTGAGGCAGGAGTCCAAGTGCCCCACCCCACACCTCTCACTAACCAAAAAGAGTATTAAAAGAAATATTTACTATCCAGTATTGACCAAAATAAACAGCAAAAATAAGAAAAAGATCAGTTTTATGTAACAATATATATTTTTTAATTCTTAATCATAGCACGACTGCCTAAAAATGTTGTCTATACATTGATTTTTTAATGTGAAAAATAAAGCAGCCTATACCACTTTTTATATTATATTCATATTTTCAATATAATACTTTACTTATATTTATAAATAGCATTACTAGGTCACCTCATCAAATGATAAGCTGCATTTCACATACGCTGCTGTGATACTATTCATACACGAGCTATATCATGGGCCCAGCATCAGATTTAGCAGAATAAATCTTCACTGTATGGTCTCCACTGTCCAGAACGATGAGCGTGTTGTTCAGTGTCACCAGCCCAACTGGGCGGATGAGGTCATCTCCCACAAGTGGGGTCAGGGCGGGGCCATCCTGGAGCTTCCCCAAACTCCAAACCATCCCCTGATTGGAGTCAATCACAATCGCATCTCCATCTCTGTCGAAGGCCACGCCTGACATGTTCAGCCTCACTGTAGACTGCAGCATCAGGCTGAAACTGTCCGTCTGATAAAGGAGGTGGAAGTCTTTTGTAAACACTCTCAGCCTCGTGTGTCGGTGCTTCCCTGGTGGATATGTGTCATCAGGTAAATGCTCCATCACTGCAGTGTTCCCAGTCATCCGACAGCAGTCCACCGCTTTTGGATGCTGCAGGTCTGAAATGACTGTTTGATGCTCTAGAACGAGACCCTGAGTATAGTCCACTTTTACCTGAGACAGCGTGCCGGCCTGGACGTCTGAGAACAGGATGTGCCCACAGCTATCTGTATCCACACCCCAGGGCATCTGGAGGGAATGTTTCACCGTTAACACGTGGTTCCCTCTGGAGGTGAAAACCTTCACAGCTTTATCCCCTGCATCAGTCACCACCACGTGACCACAGGGAGTCACCGCCACATCCATTGGGAAGCAGATCTCCCCACTGCCTTGTCCTCTTCGCCCAAAACTGTGCAGCTTTCTGCCTTGCGGACTGAACACTGCCACCCTCTTCTCTCCATCATGCACCACGACTATTGTCCCTGAAGATCCCAAAATGGCTATCCCAGTAGGGTTGATAAGAGTCCCCCATCCTCCAAAAGCTGTGCACAGGTGCAGAGCTGTGGATGTCAGACCTGCAGCCAAGCCAAGGCCTCCCTTTGCCCTGTGTGGAGGGGCAGAGGTAGTGGGACTCCGGAACAACAGCAGCTCCTGCAGGTCACTAAGAGCCTGGCAGTGGGAGGTGCTGTCAACACTGCACAGCTGTCGACAGAACGGGACACTCCAGCTTCCTCAGGAGAGGGTGGGACAGAGCCCTGATGCATTCCAGACAGAGAACATGGCCGCAGGAAAGGTTCTGTGGTCTGTGCTCCCTCTGCTGAGTGCTGAACTTCTCGAAGCAGACTTTACACTCCAGCAAGTTGATCTGGATCTCTCTCAGAATCCCCTCAGCACTCAGGGTGCCACGACTCGGGGAAGCAGGACTCTCGGCCATGACTGAAATATCCTGATGTTCTTTAAAGCGACAGACGGATCAATAAGCTGTTGCAGGCTGCGGGAGGCTCAGGAAACCACAACAGAAAGAATTGATTTAAATGAGATGGAGAGAATGATTATAGAGAGGTATATGAAGGCAGAGCACTGCAAATTTGTTGTCAACACACTCATGTCCTGTGCTTTAGGCCCAAGTGGTCATGTGACATTTTGCACTAAACTGAGGCTCTCTGCTGCCCTCCTTTGGAAATCAGCTTACACCAATGCTGGAGCCCCCGTTACGTTTTGAACACTGAAAGGAGAGAAGAGTATCTCACAAAAACTTAATATACATATAAAATAATGAATTGAGTGATATGATGGTAATTGGCTGGATTTCAAAGCCAGGATGTCCAGATGTTACATGGTGTCAGTGTGGCTGAATACTCCCTGCATGGTGACAGCTGCAGATAACTGCAGATAATCATTTCTAGATATATCTCTGTTTCTATTGTTCATATTTAGGAGGACATTCTTTGCTGTTCTTTTCAAAGGGAACATAAACCATACCTTCAAAAACATGTCGTTATAGGTCAGCACGAGGAAGCTATTTCAGTCTCTCAGTTTCATGGTTTGCAGACGGAGTGAAATCTGATCCGAGCCTGGCAGTGCTCGAGTCAGCCAATCCGGCACTCCTTTGCTGCAGCAGGGCACTCTTCAGGGGTCGAGCAAGGTCATTCATGATTTCCTATTGTTAAGTATGCAAACTTCTATGAATGTAATTAGCGAGTACTAAAATTATTCATTTAATGAATGTTAAAGACCTTTATTGTTGAAAGTAGTGTATAAGTGTAGTGCTGCTGCTCCATTAAAAAAAGCAATAACAACTCAAAGAGTTTAAGAGGAAATGTAAAACATTTTATTATGTTTCATTATTTCACAGTGAAAAAGAAGAGCCGTTTTCATAGGAATTGTTTTTGGCAAATGACATCTAAATCCAGAGACAATGTACCATTTATAGTGTCTACTGTAGCACAGGAGCCTGGTCCATTCCACAGATCCAGCGTCTGGATTGTCGAGGATTATGAGGGATATATCTGTACTTAGATGAAGCTGACAGAGCAAATAAAATAAAATAAAATAAATAAAAATGTTCAAGAAAGCACTCGAGAGCAGAAGAATCGAAACACAAAAAAGGCAAAATGGAGTATTAATACAAAGTGAGAAAAGTTGGGAATAAAAAAAACCAACATGCAAACAGGCACAAGGGGTGAATTAAAATGTTACGATGACAGTGAAAGACAAAAATAACAATACTGGCACCCTGTTGTGTGGTGTTATACAAAGATCTCGACTACTCTTGTAACATTTTACTACTAAAAACACTTGATTTGACACAGCCATGCAAATGCAATATATGCCATAACAAGAAGGCCGACAGTATAACAAAGCCACACCTGCACTTGGACAGGTAGAGCCTGACACATGCAGGAATATGAATAATTGCCCTCCGTTATCAGTAAAGTAAAAGAAAAGAAAAAGATAGCAGCCACAGATGGACAGGGAGAGTAAAATCACTCAAGGTCACGATGATTCACAAAAACCTCAAGCATTACAAAATGTACAGTATTTGCAAGAAAACATTCTGAAAAGTGCTTAAACGGTGTACTTTGCTTTGTTCCAGGTCAAACACAATCCTCAGTCAATGATCCTACCAAGCTAAAGCGGCCTTGCATTGAAATCCTGCCCACATTCAAGTTATAAACACGAAACAAGTGTGAACATCGAAGATGCAAATAGACAATAGATGATGATGCTAATAAAGAGACTTCAGCCCTTCTGCGCTATAAACATAGAGGCTCTAATTAATGTGATAAATTCTACATGATGGCTTTTAACATTGAAATGTGTCGGCCCAACATACTGGAGTTAAGGCTGGTGTAAACCAGTCAAATGTACATTGACCATCATTGATATACTGTATCATAGATAAATGTTTGTAAATTATTGTTCATCCGCTACAATGATCATGCAGTCACCTCTACAATCGGCAGTTTTTTTTTTATTGCCACCTCTTTCTCTCCCACACAAAATACAGCGCTCTCTCTCGCTCTCACACACAGAAACCTGTGATCAGTGGTTTAGGAGTTGTTTTTTTATGACTACAGAACACAGTTTAAAGTGTGTATGTATGTAGTCCAAGCCTCTGTGCACTCCTAATAACACTGCATGGGCCTGTTCATCCACTTAGCCTCTCCTGTCTCCACTCCCTCTTTTGTAGGTGGGGGGCTTTCTAGACTTTAATTACACCAGGAAGTGGTTGCATCTTTACCCCCTTTTTCAACCTGTGATCCTTCACACCTGGCCCCTTGGAGTGAGTTCAGGAGACGCACACCAGCCACTGGCTCCAACTCCTACTGGCTGTCCAGGCCGTTGATGGATTTGGTGTTTCCGGAGCCCTTCCCTCTACGTCTGGTTATCGGGCTGTCGTCGTCGTACTCCACATCTGACTCCTCTGAAACATGAGGATTGAACACTCGGGAATGAATTTATAATAACATGAAACATTGCAGTATGAGTGAAATATCATTTCAAACACTAGAGGTCAGCCCTTTACAAGATTACAGTTTTATGAGTCTTTTTTATGTGGTTGATGAATTACAGCAAGGTCACTGTACCTTTAAATTCTTCTGCCATATGTTCAGCAAATTCATTGTAACTGTCTTCACATTCTGAGAGGCTCTGTGAGGAGAAGAGGAGACACGTGACACACATACCAAAAAATGGACAGGGAACATAGAGCGGCTAACTGACAATGTACAGCTTTCATGGTACACTGAATGATAACAATCTTTAAAGTCTGAACGTTTATATTCACAGAGGGTCCTCAAGAGTAAGTCAGCTAATTCTTTAGATATGGAACATGTAGCATCGACGGCTTCACCTATGTGTTGACAACATGGCGTTTTGCCTTTCACACATAAATAACGGTTGCCGCTTCATTTAGACACGACAGGAGATTTATAGAACAACACTATGCTCGGCAGTGGTCTCGCTGCTGAGAACAGCGGTGAGATGAAAAGTCATCATATCAAGGAAGAGGACTGTTTTCTCACAGGCGGCTTTAATAATGGGTGCTAAAAACATATTTCGCTATTGCAGCCTTAATTGTTGACCATAATGAGGATAATACGAGGTTGATTTAGGATGATTGTCATGACTTTTTACATAAAAGCAACTCAGGAAGTTGCCACCGTATTTACATAATAAGGTGCATGTTAAAAAGGGGGTTTTGTATAAAACGTGTTCAGGTGTGGACACCTTCATTGCCTAAGACATCAAATACTATCCAGTTACTTCAAAGGCACAATGAGAAAAAACAGCAACAATGTACAGACTCATACAGAAGTAATCCCTCTCAATCATTAAGTTATGAAGTGTGTGGTGGGGTCTGTCTGGCCCGCTGTTTTGCTTTGTTCAGGACGTTTCTGGGCATCGACCTCTATAAAAACATCGCGAGCAGGTGCCAAGATGAAGTTACAAAAATCTAAAACTTAAATATAGCGAGGGGAAACGCCAAGCGGACAAAGCCCACTGCCCAACGAGAGTGAATCTGGGGTTGGCTTTTAGCCGCTGGCGAGCACCGTAACCTTTGTTGAGCCGCGGAGGAGCCTTTAAGAAAATTAAGCCTGAATACTCTTCTTAAATGTAAAGCAACAGACATACCTTTTCATTTGGACCATAATTTTCAGCATACCACACCATTCCATACAGACACAGGAATGTAATGAAGGCCTGAAAACAGATCAAACATAACAGAGACTCCATAATCAATAAGTTACAGCACATGAAGTCTTTGATGTTCGAATGTTCCTCATGTTGAAACAGAAGGATATACGTGACGGTGTGTTGAAGTCCCAAGATTTAATGTATTTAAAAGCATGATGAGTCTACTGCTGACTGAATGCAACATTACTGATCCTGATCTTACCAAACACAGCAGCCAGAGGATCACATAGAGGATCTGTGTCTTTGAAAACAAGTCCTGTCCAAACTTAATACATCCCAGGGCCTCCAGAAAAGCTATTGCTCTGTAAATGAGAAAACAAACAACTGAAGCATCTGACAGACCTGCAGAAAACTTTTCATTTAACTTTAGTACAATTTAAGTGTCACTCACCCAAACACCCAGCACTGCGTCCCAACTCTCTTGCACTGTGTGTCTGTGAGGTACGCATAATACTGCCTAAAGCAAAGAACAAACACAATACAAACATTAGCAAATGTCCCCTGTAGTTGTTTACTTGCCTTACCGTTAATCTGTTTGTCTGTCACAAGGAACTGAATATAAGCATATAACAATGTACAATATCCCAAAAGATCTGCTGTTATCAGTTTTCATAGATTTCCCTGCTAATAAAATGGTCTTTTGTGATTTTACCTCACTGTTGGAGCCGTGATGATACCAACGAACAGGATCCGACACCAGCTAAGAGCATGGCTTGCGGGAAAGATGAAAATGTGCTTGAGGAAGAACGTGTTCAACTCTGTTAGCTATGGACAAAGAGGGAAACAGAAAGAAAAGAAAAAAGATTTTCATGTGTAATAGCTACTGTATACAACACAGGGAAGTAGGGGACGGCTTGAAAGTGCTTGTTTCTCTTTCACTTTCACACATGGCAAAGTGGATTATGGTCAGATGACCGACTCAGCCAGTCAAGACAATTGAACAGTTTGGCCCGAAAACCTTCTGTTTTCTTTGTCCTGCTGTAAAATGACCTGAGGGTAACAGTTCCTACCATGCTCACCCCATATGCACATGAATGCTCTTTAACACCTTTAAAACTGTAAGTCGGCATCAAATCCAGAGTACAGAGTGTCTTTGTTCTACCACTCATTGACTGCGTTATACTTTTAATTTCATAGGCCTTTTTCACAGCAGCAATTTTGACTCGTCATATTAGGAAAAGCACATAAGTTACTAATAACATTAGTGACCTATGGTCATGACTGTTGCAGTAAGCCAATAATGCACAACACCTGAAGCAGCTAGTTCAGAAATGTTTTATTATTTACAGCTTTGCTTTTAATACTGTGAAATGGGAACATTTCTTCTGCGAAAAGGATTGGTTGACACTTGGAACACAAAAGATATTATAAAAACAGATTTTACATGAAGATTAAAACTATTTGAAGTTAAATGGTTCCTGCAGGGTGTTGTATAAAAAGTGAAATGTTTTTAACACGGATATATTCTAACTACTGGGTTAAATCTCACACAATGGGCTCATTGTTGTTGCTCATGGTAACTTAACGGTAGAACATATAAGCAAGTCATACTGTAGGGATACTTAACCGAGGAACTCGTGCCCTTTGATCGTATAAGCTGCATTGCACAAAGTCACTGTATACAATTTTACAGCAGGACAAACTTTAATTTCTCCAACTCTATTGCCTTGTCTCTGACTATTTTTCTCATATGATGATTGTTCAGTGGCTTCATGTGCCCGTTTTTGTTTTTAGGTACCATAAATCTCTCTCACTGCAGATGTTTTTGCAGAAATAACAAAAGTTTAGTAGCAAACAACATGCAATGACAGGAGAGCTCTTTTCCATTAACAATAAGCCATGCCAGTGAGACTGCGTGTACAAAAAACAGAGCCCTGGAACTAGCCCACCTATAAGGAATGCAGCCATTATTAAGTAAAAAATGTGTCCTGCTTAGTAAGGTCTACTGACAATGAGACTCAATTTGTGCTTTACTACAGGCAGATGAAAAGGTCAAACAGTTCAACCAGGACACTAACAAACAAAGACTCTATTACAATGCAAGTCACACTTGGATTAACAAATTGGCAACAATACTAGCCGTTCGTTTACGGGGACACTCTGTCCAAGTCCCTCTCATCCGCGCTGGAGATAATGAGAGGGAGGCCTGCTGCCGTGTTATTCACTCACTTGGCCTGGAGCCTGTGTGGTTGAAGAGCAGCTAAACTGTCACCACGCCGAGTTGAGCTGAGACGTCCCCCATCTCTTCAACTAACTCTCAAAGACTGGTAATTACTATTTAAAGCCTCAAGAGAGTTGAGAACTGCCTGAGTGAGGGAGAGGGGAGGACAATGTTGCTTCAACACCACACAAAAAAAAGAGAGAAACGGCAGCTTTCATCGCTTTGGTTGCCAGTGGGTAGAACATTTGGCAGCAACACTTGCTTTTCCAGTGGAAAGCGATGGAGTTTACTCAAGTTCCCCATCCACGGTTTCCTCATTACCACAAATTGCTCCCAAGTAATCTCGTGCATCTTTCACCTCGTACGGGATTAACTGTTAATGTGTAAACAGCAGGACACTAATGTATTATATGGATCCATGTGAGACAGGTTTAAGATTTCAACCAAAGAGGAGGCAATTAGATTAGCCTGGTTTTAGCACACAGAGCAGATCGGATGATCCCCGACTAGTCGGCACTTAAGTCACCGTGAACTTGCGAGAGAGGATTTCTCGGTGACCCACCTGCCAGATGATCATGAACAGATAGACTCCCATCACTCGCTGCAGGGAAGACTTTGGGTCAAGCCAGCGTACGTAGGTCCAGCTCGCAGGGGTGAACTGTAGAGCGGCGCGTTTGATCTTCCCCGTGGTGGTGTGGATGTCCCTGGATGGGAAGCACAAGAGAAGGTTTACAAAGACGTGCAGATAGATTTACAATAAGTATTATGTCAGTACATTAGACAATGCCAGATGAAAGTAATGCCATCACATTAATCATTCACGGCCACTCCGCCTTGATGAACTTGTGAGATCATATTTCAAAACAACAAATTATACATCTTAAGATGGCATCGCAAATGCCTTGCTTGTAATGCACCTATTAAAATGGAATGAACTTAGTATTGTATTCCACTGGGAGATTTTAAAGCTTTATCATCGGATAGTTTATTTATGATTCTTGTAACTGTTTTTAATTCCTTGTTATTGTGTCGTTGTGTTGGTTTTGTTTTGTTGCGAACGTTTCTTGTTCTCTTGGAAAAGAGGTTTTAATCTCAATGAGACGGTTTTATTAAATAAAATATACAAAAATGTTTTAGATAGCCCTTACTCATCTGTCTTTACTTATTCTGACATTGTGGGATTTTCTTAAATATTACACACACGTTTAACATGTATAAAAGTTATAAATAAGTAGTATAGTAATCTTGAATTTATATATTAAATAATAAAAGCCAAAAAAATAATTATGTTAAGATTATTTAGCTTGTGATAGATAGATATATATATATATATATATATATATATATATATATATATATATATATATATATATATATACACACACACACATATATATATATATATACACATATATATACATATATATATATATATATATATATACACACACTTTTAGATTAAATTAAAGTCATTCAAAAAGGTTGATAATGTATTACTGATAATATTTTGGATGCATTAATACTCGAACAGGGCTGATATCAAGAGATACCTGCGTCAGACTTACTATATAAACCCTCTTCCTTTATCACAACCTATAACTAACCTGACAAATCCAACAGGCTAAGAATGAACACTGGATGCTGTTTCTTTTAGTTACTTTCCAGACTGTAAGGTCATACTTAATACTGGCCCAGTGGTAGGTCCTCATCTCCAAAAAGCGGCAGACAGTCATGCCAAGCCAGATGCCTCCTCCATTACACAGCAGGATGTCCAGAATCACCTGGTCCCACCAGCACTCAGCAAAGTTAGGCAGCAGATGCATGAAGAATAGCTGAACAGGAGATGAAGAGGCTATGAGCGTCTACATCACATCTGAAAAACTTGACGGGTGTGCGTTTCCTTACCTCGGTAAGCTCCCAGGTAATACTGATGGTCCAACAGAGGCCATAACTTCGAATGAGCAGGGCCTTCATACCCCAGCCCCAGAAATGGCTGAATGCAAAAATGTCAAAATGACTCAGGATTCTCTCCCAGGTGATGTCATGGCAGTTCACAGCATAATCCTGCAGAGAGCAGCACAGATAGCCTCATTACAAAGATTGATAATCCCCATGGCAGTGAACGCAACTGATGCAAGTCAATCAATAAGAGAATTATTCTCTGTTTAAGCCTAAATCACTCACCATTATGTCTGCCTCTCTCTTGGCGTAACGCAGGTTTGGATCCAACCAATACATTAGTTGCTTCACCTGCTTCCAGTTTAGGAAGATGACCAGAACCAGGAACAGGAAGTAGAGGACACTCAGACCTTAAAAGTAGAGAGACAATACATTAGGAAGGGAAATTTAAGGTCCAAATAAAAACAGGCTTTTATATTTTTAGCAATACTCACCAAAAACAATTCGCCATATTGCTGGATGTGGTCTGGTGAATGGACCTAAAGTGAGGCACATACAGATGTCAAAGATATAATCTACAAACAATTTATGGAATAGGCACAGGTTTCTCATTGTGCCAAAACAATTATATCAGCTTTTCTTTGTATTATTGTTTTACATATACTGCCCGCAACACCAGACACTTCCACTTCCTTGTTTGGTTTACACAGTCTCACAATGAGGTTGTTGTTCTAACTAAAGGTGACATGTAAAGCAGTGGTCATATGTTAGCACAGTAATATAATGATGTGTGTGGAGCCACTTAAGGTAACTGTAATGGATGGCTATGCAACACATTTCAGGGTCCTTTTTCTTGCTCACCGTTAGGAAATGCCAAAACACTGATCACAAGGAAGAAGGAGATGACCAGGATGAGCCCCACCCAGAGATTATTG
This sequence comes from Cottoperca gobio, assembly GCF_900634415.1. NCBI lineage: Eukaryota > Metazoa > Chordata > Actinopteri > Perciformes > Bovichtidae > Cottoperca > Cottoperca gobio. The sequence goes on along the minus strand of NC_041370.1, from coordinate 12,274,626 downwards.
TTGGGATTTCCATCATCTCTGCAGGCAGGGTAAACAGAAATGTCTCAACCAACAGTTAATATCACCAGTGATACTGTGGTACATGTTAAACAACACATTTTTACAAATGATGTGTCCCCCTCCACAACTGTAATGATGTTCACGTTCAAGCTTCACGCAGAAGACATGATGGTTTTGCATTAGCACAATAATTTTAGGGCAAATGTGGGTTTGTAAAGCAGATAATCCCTGTAAATCTAACGTTACGACTCGTTCACTTGCTCGTTACATTGTTGTAGCTAATGTCAGCACAGGAAACGGTGTTCATCACTGGACTAACGTTATATAACGCAATATGTATTTATATTAGCTTAGGTTGACGATTAGTGACAGCAAAATGTTGGCAGTCGTCACTGAAAAAGTTGTTCCAGTGCCTTCGTGTAAATGTAAAGCTTATTTCGGTGAGGAAATCCATTAAAGAGTAGCTAAGAGCTAGCTAGTGCACCTGGCACTGCCAGAGCATCACTGCTGCCGTTAGCCGAGCGCTATCTGACGAAGCTAACAGCGCGAGCTAACGCTAGCCGTGCACGACTTACCTTGTGAACGCGAAATACATCAAACTGAGCACCGTGCATGTCAGCAACGTTATCGTGTGCGGTCTGTAGAAGAACTCTATCGTGATATCTTCCACCTGCTGCTCGTTTATCATTCGGAAATGCATCCTGTAATTCACATCATCCTTGCTCAAGGTGTGGGATCCGCTGTACACGGACGCCATAGCAGGACTCAGCCTGAAGCAGCAGCAGCAGCTCTTCACAGCAGCATTAGAGGGTGATCCAATGCAAACTCTTACTACAGACAGCAGGAAATGGTTAAAAATAAATATATATACGGTTACATAGCTAACTAGCAGCGTACAAAAGTAGATTTGACAGCTGAGCAGAATGAGCAACAGAGGGTTAAAAGAGGGAAAGACAGTTTTAGATAAATTGTTCACTTTTGCTTGTGATTGGTGCTACATGTATGTAGGGAGTGTCGCAAAGCGGAAGAGTTCACATGCCTCCTTCATCATGTGCTGCTATGATTGTTTTTAGCGTGACTGACCTCCATGCAAGGACTTTAAAGCATGACAAGTGACCAGAGGTTGACTTTTTAATCTACCAAATATAATCAATTAACAAATCTTGAACCGTGAACTCCTGAATTCATATTAAAAAACATACATAGGCCTACAGGTTTCGGGAACTTCAACATAGTTATAAAAGTACAGTTTGTTGAATGTCAAATGAATGTGTGAAATACATCCTGCACTAAAAGTGATGTTGTGTGTGTTTACCTCCACCATGTGGCCGCACGTGGCTTCACATGTCACTGAAACCAAAAAGGAAATTTCAGCAGGGGTCTAAATATTTTCTCTTTATGTTATTTCTGGTTGTTTAGAGAACAGGTGCAAATATATTTGAGAAGTTATTTTACACATAATCTCACCACTTTCAGTAAATTGAGCATATTGGTCACCTATTGTAGCTACACAGGGAATTGTAAAATGATTTACAAAATTGCCTACAACTTTATGTTTGCATGTCAATTATTAATTTGTGGGTTGTTACACACATGTAAAGCTCACTTGTTCTTTCTGGGTTTACACTGTTACACTATTTCCTCTCCTTTCATAAATACATAAAATATTTAATTTGTAGTTTTTAGCAAATGTATCACAACAAAATGTCTAACATTATTTGTCTGACTGATATCAAATGAAGATTGATCATTGTGTGGATCATTTGCATATGTTGCTGATCTTATTTTGTAGCTGTTATTTGCTCCGAAGTAGAGTAATGTGTTACAGATCCACAAGAAAGAAATTAAGCACAATCACCTTTATTTGCCCAAAACAAAGTTACATAGATTCACAGAGAACAGAATAAAACAATGATTACAATACAAGACGTTTTAAAATATGATCGAAACTTCCAGGAGTTGAAACAATACAAGATTCTCCAGGACATAGAAATCAAAGGTCATTTTGAAGTCCAGAAACAAATGAATTTAAATTTAAATTGATGGCCTACTGTTATACAAATGATGGAAGAATGCATTATAAACAGGTAGATGTATACAAACAAAATAATATGTAATATATATCAAAGAAGTGGCTCATTCACATGCAATCTGCAATCACCAATAGTTCATTTCACTTTATGTGTATGTTGTATATGACACTGATAGGCTGTTGTGCAGTTTTGATACAATAAGGAATTCATAACCATGTTAAAAGGTAGAATTAATAGGTTGTTGAGCTCCATTGAAGCCTTTGACGCGTTTAGTCTACCTGTTTCAGCAGTATGGTGGGCTGTGGAGAAAAATAATGACCATTATTAGTTACAAATACTCTTATTCCTCAGATAGTATGCCGTTGCTGTGTGTATTAAGAAAATTAAATACCAAGGTGTTGAAATTTTTTCTGCATACAGCTTCACTCGACCAGTAGATCAAGAAAAGGGCTATTATGTTTTCAACACCCAGCAGAGTCACAATCAGTCCGATGATCCCGTCATAGAAGACCTATGAAAGAAAGTTGAGACAGTGGTGGAATTTAATACACATTTGCTTTGTATTTCCCAGAGGTTACTTATTAATGATAAATGCTGTTTTTCTTTACCTTGCGATCTTTTAGGTAGAATACCAAAATAGATTATGTAGAGAATAACTGCCACAATTGACCACAAGAAGCTGATGATGTTCAGAGACAGTGACAGCTTGGTCTGGAAGGTAAAACAATAAGGCATGAATAATGCAGGCAGACTTTGTGCATTTGCTTTATTATCACGTATTATTATTTTTATTTTTTGTACTTGTTTGATTATAGATTATACAAGTACAACATTCTTAAAATCCACATTTGTTTGTTACAATCATTCACTTGTTGTTGTAAGTTTACAAAGACAAATAACTTAAAAGCAACAGTTCACAGTCTAAGTGGAAGGCAAACATATTTAAAACTTCACTTCTGTTTGGAAGTCCTTTGCACTTACCTATCCACTTCTCTTAAGTAAGACGTTGTCTTTAAATACTACGTCATGCTGTGTCATTATGTTTTACTTACTCTGCAAATCCCTTAATTTATACTACATACACTTGGAATCCATGTTTTGAAAGCATTCTTCAACGCTTTTTAGTATTTAGGAGATACAAGTTTGGGTTTTAATTACTATTTCTAAATATCAATCTAACTGAAATTGATCCTGTTGCTTGTGTTACATTTTATTTTTTATTTTAAAGCTTTAAATTTGGTCAAAAATATAGTCCGGAACGTAACCTAACCCTAATTTAAAAACATTACAAATATACAATACATCTAGAATAATACTATCCAGTTTGCACATCAAGGGGTTAATTCACCTATTGTACTTGATTTTGTAGTTGAACAAAACTTTTTTATCTTACCACATGCATGTTTGGAAATTGTCCAGCTGCATAGGACAGCAAACCAGTGACCACAAACTGAGATATTGATAAAACATGTAAATGATCATACACAGAAATATGATAGTGAATATTATGGAATATAAAAAAAACACAAGAAAAGATCTGATAAGATAAACATCATTGACTCCATGCAGGGACGTTGAAATGTCACAGAGGCATAAGGAAGTACAAGAACAAATGCTTTTCAACATTAAACATTAAGTAGATAACAATGGAAATGTCTAAATAATTGGTTTCTAATTGTATTTTAACATATATTATTAGAATTGTATTTGTAATTTTGAGATTGTATTTACCCAAACACTGGGTAGGAGCGTATAACCTGTTGGTGTCATGTGGAGCAAAAGCTAGACCGAGCGTGAGAATGAACACACCCGCGATGGCTTGGGCTGCCTAATACAAAAAAAAGAACAATACTGAATTACAACGCTGCATGTTGGGTGTTTAATTTGAAGACATAAATATAAAGATAAAACTATGAAAACAATTCTGTGATCGTGACTCTACCTGTGTAAGAAATAATTCAACTTACTCCAAGAGGTTTAGGTTTCCCTCTAACAACAAAGACCTTGTAAGAATCTCTGTACACACATGTAAAGTTGTCCGGCATCAGTTGACCCTCTCCGGCGTTCCTCAGACTCCCGATGGGAATGGTGATGATCATTGACTCATTGCATACAAATGTCTTCTTCATTTTCCTGTGAACACAATCAAAGCAATAAATGTTAAAATAGTTTTTGTCGTTGCGGCCTCCTGCTGTTGAGGTTTTCAGTAACATACCTTTTTTTCTCCTCTTATCTTGATTCAGAGCTGAAATTCTCTGCTTTGTCAAATGCGTTTGACAAGGAAATGAAATGGTAATTGTCTTTGGCTCTCAAACCCAAACTCTCCCCCACCCCCCTCTTTACCTCTCACTCACACACATACACCCACAAAATACTTGCATGCTAAATGATTTGGCAAACATTTAAAACTGTCAAAACTTGCTAATTTAAATCATTTATATTCATAAATGTAAAGAAATGAGTATATGTTGTATGTAGTATAATTAAAAAGTACTGTACCATAACATACAACTTATGCCTTTGAGGCATGAGGGCTAAACATGATGATATTGTGGAGACCACTCACTGGCAGAGTGAGGAAGTTAAAGCGTGAGGTGGCTTCATCTTTCAAAGTATTTGCAGGGAAGTGAAAGGCCTGTCTAAAGAGCAAGGCTCTTGTGTGACACAGATACAAGCTTCTTCTCAAGACAAACCCGGTAAGATCTTCATTGAATTGCACTAAAATAAAAAAAGCATTGTTGCAATAGAGAATATGAGTTTTCGAGCATTTCAAAGTCTGTATATGTATGTATACGTAGTGGATTGGAAGTTTTTATGAATGTTAAATGTGTCATCTAAAAATGCTATAATTCTGCTATAATAAATAAAAGCATATGAGAATTGGAAGCCATCTCATATAATATATTTAGATTTATTGACACTATTCCTTTAATTGTTTAGGTTTTTACTTAGTTTCATGGTTCTTATCAGCGCTGTAATTTGAGATGTTGGATTGTATTATAGTGACAGATATCTTTAATATCTTGACTGCCTTATTTACATAAATGAAGAAAAATATGACACATTCAAATATAATGCAATCGAACCATAGCAGTCTCAAAGATGTGTTGAATCACCACTTCACAGTGTCGGCAATTAAAAATCTTTATGTTCACAATTTACTAAAGGACTGTTGCACGGCATTGCATTACAATGTACACAAGTTTCTATTTGTTTTGGTCACTTAGTGTACTTTTTAAAGCTACTGCAGTGTTTGTCCCGTGTTGACATTATAGGAGACATGATTTTGAAATCCTTCTAATATTATACACTATAAGCCATCATCCCTCCAAGTCGGAGACGCACCATGGCCTGTGCCGATGCTGACATGGACATCCATGGAGGTGATGAAGCGGCAAGCATAACCGGGCAGAAAGAGCCGCCGATGATGCGACATTACCAAGCTTCAGAGCTCTTGCCAGAAAAAAAAGGGCCGCTGCATGACCTGCTGCAGAAACAACCGGCTGTGTTGGGGGTAAGAGTGACAAAATGAAATCATGCAAACAACAAACCCTTCGAGAAGGTCATATTGTTAAACTGTTATTGAGGTTGTTTCACAGAGGTGTTGACTTTATGGTGTTTGTGTAGTAACCCCAAATTATTGTAAGAAAATGTCGGTGTAGTATCCAGTGCATTGAATTAGGCTTTGTGATCCCGATTATTTTAGTTTCAAAATGTATATGACCCAAGATATCACAGGTTTATTTGAATGGAGCTGACTCCAAAGACATTACATAGAAATGATGATATGTTCAAATAATTGTATCAAAGAAATACCAGTCTAATTATTTAGTTATTATAAATACTAAATAAATAATACAATTATTATGAATGCAGCCCATTTGCCATGTATGTAGTACATTTATTCTGACATGCTTTTTGATACCTTATTGCTCATAACCCTTTTTGTGTATTATTCCCTGTATAGCTACAGTAGGTGACACTCAATGTGTAAAATGTCTTTACACTTTTCCTGAGTATTGCTATGCATGGTGCTTATTATTGGCTTATTGTTTTTCTCCAGGACACTTCAGTATGATGTTAGGAGGAGCCAGGAAATCGAACTCTTTAACCCTGCAATTATTGGACACTCTGCATTAATTGCTTCATAGCAATGCAATTAAAATATAACACGAAAAACGGCTTTCTCAAAAAGTGTCTAAACCAAAAGAATATTGAACATGACATACTTCATGTGTTAATACAAGTGTAAGGAAGTATTTAGTGTGTGTGAGTTGTAACAGAATTGTGTAGTCATAGAAAAAAGGAAGTAAGATAGTGGATTTATTTCTCATACATTACTACTTTGTATTAATATTTTAGGCATTAGTGATAATTTACTCATTCCTCCCTGTAGCTATGTGTTTCATGTTTTCAACAGTTTTTGAAAGATTAGACAGATTAGAGGTGCAATGAAGGAGGACGTCCAAAACAACGTGTGCAGTTTTGGCCAGCAGCAACAGGAAATGCTTGGTTGAGGGTTTTGTGGTATTCTACATCTTAAGTGTAAAAGCACGCATTATCCGGTCTATATAATATCGTAAATGTGTGCCTAACATTCTTAAAGTTTAAATAACTGGTGTGTTATTGGCTCATTAGACTAGCTTTATAAATTTGGATGAAAATAAATCTCGTTTAGGGAACTAGATTCAGTTTTTCTTTAATAATGTTACAAACATTAATTAACATGATTCATGCTACACACTGATATGTTATGTGTACTGTATTTCTTTTTTTTATTTAGTTCATTTGGTAACCACTTCCAGCTACGACACATGCATTGTCATGAATTCATTGCATGTACTGTTTATTTGTCCCTCTGTCAGTCTCTGCAGATGGTGAGCGGTCTCTTTAGTGTTGGAGTGGGAATTCTCTTCGCAGTAACCCAGGAGATGCAACAGTCCCTTTTCACTCTGTTCAGAGTTTCCTCGCTGACTGGAGCACTCGTAAGTGTATAAATTGCTTACATTAAAAATCAAATGGTAAAAATCATCCAGCAAGTACGGTGACGCATATACAACTATAAGGTCTTCTAGAATTAGTTCAAACAAATGTTAATATATATAAATTGCCTTCAAAATAGTGACTAAGTAGCATTTATCTCCTCTGCAGTTCATTATTGCTGGAGTTGTTTCCAACCTGTTGTTCAAATATCCAAGATTACTACCTGTGAGTACAACTCAATACAAGACCAAGTTACAACAATTAGGAAATGACTACATCAATAACGTACGGCGTATGTTGCAGGTGTCCCTCATGGTTAACTCCGGCTGCATTGTTGTAGCTGTAGTTTCAGCTTGTCTGATAAGTGTTGACCTGGCTCAATGGAGATCAGAAAATGAACTGCATTTGCAGGTAAGACTGTCAAGAATATGACAAAACGAAACAGTTCATAGTTCTTATTTAGCAATAGATATTTACATTTATTTGCTTATATGAACCTAATGTGTACTTCATGATCTTTATGTTTCTAGATGGAGGTTATGGAACTTTGTGTGTTGGGGCTCGAGGTTTTATTATCTGCAATCCTCTGCTTCTGGTTCGCTAAAGAACAACGTGCCAAATCACCACAATCAAGCTGAAGAAGACATTTGAGAAATAAATACTTCAAAATAACTATTTGTAGAGGACCAGGTGGTTTTACATTAGTGCTTAAAAGAAGTCAGGCGACTTATTTTTTGTTTTTACATCAAGTGTGGCTTTGTGTTCTGTCTCTATTGCCTCTATTGGAGCTGAAAGCCCTGCTGAACAGCCCCGGGCTGTGGTCTGCGTCTCATTTGGACTGAGAACAGAAAAAACTTGTGGTAAATGAATGTCAGCTTCTCAGGTGAAGAGAAAAACCCACTCTTCTCTCCTCAACCTCTGCGTCTCTCTGTGTAACGGTAGTAATGGGTGTCATTGTGTCTGTCTATCTGCGAGGGTCTCTGCGTGTGGTTTTACACTTGTGCTTTGTTATCAGTGGAAATATCTGCAAGAGGTTTTCAGCTGCATTCATACTTCCAGCTGATTTGACACGCAGAAAGTTTTACCGAGCTATGAAGGATTTGTTTGTTAGCCACTGATGGAAATGTCAAACTTAATAGTGTCAAAGAAAATGAATACAACAACATGTTTTAAACATTTTAATCACCTGTACAAACTTGTCATAACACAGGACTGGCAAGAAAAGAAAAAAAATATGACAGTACAACATCGTCTGGATAGATCCGCCTGCTATTTTTTTGTTTTGTAAAACACATTTAAAAAAACTCATCTACAATATAAACACTGATTCATACCTAGTTCATTAAACCAAATGTACAGACCACCGACGTACCATCATTGTATACTATGTGTCAATTTCCAATTTACAGAATTACAATGAAATGTCATATAATAGTTGAGCTTCATCCATTAAAAGTCTTCGTGCTACGAAGCTGGACTCCTCTTATTTCCATCTCCTTGTCCTGATATGCAAACTGATGTGGCTTCAAGTAGCATCCGGCTCGAGGACTTCACAGCTACAAAGAAAGGAAAACACAAGAAAGGGGATTTAGAAAAACATCTTTTCTACACATGCACTCAAATTGTTTTACTTGACTCAGCATGCACTATTAAGAATGAATCATTTGGTTGCGCTAATTTTGTAAAACTTTTAGTAATGACCAGGCATCAGTGTTTCTTACAAGATCAAGGAGTTGAGGAAAATATAACTCAAAGGGTTTTTTTGAGCTAAAGTCCGTTGGAGGATGTAACAAGTAATACAGATATGTCCAACTGATGGGATTTATATGCAAGTAAAGGGAACACATAATGTATTTAGCTAAAGCAACGCTATTGTCAAAATGTGTACATATATAATGTCTCTCTCATACTTAAAAAAATAAGAGTTTAAGTCCATAACATTGATTAAAACTTTAAACTAAATGTTTATGACTAGATTACTTTGCTATTCACAAATTAGCACTGAATGGAGCTTCAACAATGAACAAAGAATGTTTCTTAAAAAGTAACAGTGAAATATGAAGCAGGGGAGATTTTGGGGAAAGCATTTCTAAATGCATTAAAAATAAAAGACAATACTTTAACCTTTATCAAAACATATGAAGAAGCAAACAAATGTTTGTTCTTTACTCTATTTGATCAACATTTACACATATTTAAGTATTTAAGACTACTTTTGGGTAACACTGGTTTAAAGTTAACATTACATCTAAAGCAATATCTAAACATGAAATTATAAAAAATAATTGTATGGATATGGATATTTTATTGCCATTTAGGTTCTACAACAAAGGGCAACTCTGAAATTCTTATTTATTCAAAATGAATTTGTTATTCAATATAATGCTGGTATTTGCATGGTAATATTGTATACATTAAATCTTCTGTGTATTGAGGTTATGTAATTCAACATTAGAAACAAATAACAATAAGCGGTTTGTCAAACAACACAAAACTCAGGCATCAAAAAGAAATAAAAGCATAAATGCATTCCAAAGCCCCAAAACAAAAGGTTGGAACGGAGCATGCGTGTGTTCAAGCATAAATAAAACTCTTGGCAACATATTTTTCATGACACAAATTTCACCCTCATTTCGGACAGATGCACAGAAGAAAAAGAGCGGACGAGGAAAACAAGAAAAAGAGCCGGGAGTTTACAAAACAACCCCCCCCCCCCCCCCCCCATCAGGAGGAGACCCCTCAGCACACACTGCCATGCAGCACACAACACAGGCACCAAAAGCACATTTCCCCACAGATTAGTAGTCAGTCGGGATTCCTCACAGTTGTTAATGGGGCTGTGAAGGGAACAACACAGACGTCCGCTCTGGTTTCACCGGTTACTTACTGAGCTAAAAGCCCTGAGCTCTGAGTCAGACCACAGTAGAGAGGCCTACTGCTATATGAGAGGTCTTGCTCTGGTAAAAACAAAACAGCAAACAGGTGGTGAGTTAAACTGAAGCTTCACATTTTCTCTACCATTTGAATCCTCCAGTCTGAAGTGCAAATAAAAAAATCCCCAATCATTTCAATAATTAGTTGTCCCACACTGGTTATAATGTGAATGTGAATAATGTCAGTCTCTTGTATAGTTTGTTTGATTCCAATATACGTGGCTGTTTATGAGTAGATCGTTTACATGAGACAAATGTTAATGAAGAAAATAAAAATATCAAGAATCAAGGTTCAAATGTTTATAAAATGACTTTTAATCCTAAACCTCTTCACATGACCAGATGTCAGTGCATAAAATCCTGGCTTTATTCTTCTTTAGGCAAATAATCAACATGGTGCTAAAATGTTTCTAAGTACTATCCTTTCTAACCTCTGTTGTCTTTGTTTGGGTATGAAGTCAAATGTTTAAAAAAAACAGAAGCAAACTTTACTCCATCTAAAGAGAATAAAGAAGTTTTGAACAAAACAAAATATACCATAGGCCCAATACTTAAATGCTTTTCCCCCTGTACCGGTGGGAATACAGTACATGTTGGGCCAAATGTTCCATATGAGTAGATGAAGGCTTAAAAGACTCACAAGAAATTTGGAGAAGAGTTAAAGGGTTTAGATCAGATCTCTAAAAAAAGTCAAGATAAGAATATGGTAAAAAAAAAAAAATGGAAGTACTTCATGTGGTTAACCTTTCTGTTATTGAAAAAGCAGAAGTATAACAAATCCATGCAAATGTTCTGAGTTGAAGTGTTAAAGGTAGGCCTAATCTAAAACAAAATATAAATGGGTGTCACCGAAACTATAGTTGATCTAATGCTGTATTTCTGTAAATACCCTCGCATGAAACAAAGAGATGTATGACATCAGGTTATCTTAGTAGAAGACGACCACAAGGCAGATAAACAAACACTCACTGCTGTGATGAACTTGGTGCCCTGGGGTTGGAGGTCTTCCTCTTTCTCGAATATCGAAGGAGACGCGATGGGGGAGGGAGGTGTGGAGGAGCACAGGAAAGAGGGGGGCTCGTTGTTGTTGTAGGAGTCCATGACGACGCCGGGGTGCCCGGGTATAGTGAGGGTGCGCAGCCCTGTTACACTGTCACTGGAGGTGCCCTGAGAGGATGTCTCTGAGCTCTCAATGACTGTTACACAACACAGAGAGAAAGATACATTAATACTGTAACACTAAAGCAACACACAACTTCATTCATTTCCTATTGAGGCAAATGTTTAAGGAAGTTCAGTCAGTGTGCAAGCAGTCACCAAGTTAGTCAAGAATCTTATTTTATTTTTAAGCTCTTATGTGAAGGACTTTGGTAACTCCTAGTGGTAGCAGCACAGAAGACACTGGCAGACAGTGACTTGGAGTGGGTGAATATGAATACAGATAAGAATTGTGCACTTTACATTTTATAATAATTGAGATCACTTTCATCTGATCTGCTCATTTTGACATTAAAGGGTCTGTTTCAGTTTAAATTAACTCTCCTTTGATTCAATGTTGTAAAACAGTAAAACCTGAAAAACTTACATGGGGGGGGGGATACTTTTTATTGGCACTGTGTGGTTTGGAAAGTGCTAAAAACAAGTTTTATGATCAGATGTTTATCTGCTTTAAACTGTCTCTATCACCCAGATTTAATGTCCCTAAACATCAAAAGTCGTTGAGTTTTCTGCTGTAAGACGAACCTGATTACAGCCGCTTCAATTAAGTTAGGTTGGTGTTAAATTGACAGCTCAGAAAATACTTTCAGTAGTAAAAAGTGAAGAGAACAATCTGGAGAAAGCACATATGAGCTGCAAATGTTGTGCCAAAATCCCTCTAAAACGGCATTTTATGTTCGCCAGTTTTTTTAATAATTTAAATAAACAGATTCAATTCCTGACTTTATTTTCCTAAAGAGAAAATAATGGGTAGCAGCAGTAAAAATAGCCACTCACTCATGGAGGGCTGGCTCCCGGTGTCCTGCTCCAACTCATCTTCCTCTATGCAGTCGTAGGGCCACTGGGCAAAGGAGGGAACGCTGGTCACTAGGTACGGATGCGTGTGCGGGTGAGAGGGTGAGGAGTAAAGATGAAGATTGAGCGAGCCTAGCAGGGAGGAGGACGACTGGCTGCTGGAGGAGGAGGTGCTGCTGTTGGAAATGGTGGAGTGAGGTCTCTTGAACGAAGTAGCATGTTCAAACGAAGACACCGCGATGGATGCCCGGGTCCTAGACTCTGTCGGTAGAGACAAACACAGTGAGCTACGAGATCGTGGGAGGGATGAAAATTCCTGTGGTTGTTAATGACCATAATTAAGACATGAATCTTTAAAAAAATAAATATTTACAGCATCTCTGGTGAGCCATGAAAGAGGAGTAATGTAAAATAATGTACTGCGGTTGTAATGACTTCAAATCAGCATGGCTTGGATTACATCTGGTGTGTTAACTTGACAGAAGTCTCATAATACTACTTGCATTTAAATACATGAAAGCTAGAACCTATTATTTGTGGTTTCAGCAAAGAAAAGGAATTGTGTATCTACATGATTACAGGGTGACTCATGATAGAGTGAGGAGAAAATACGTAAGGTTGACAAGAACAGCTCACCTGACCCCTTCATGATATAGTCAATGGCTCTGTCAGAGATAGCTGCATCACTCGGCTTGATGTCCATAAAAGGCTTGCTTCCGATCCCCATGGATACCATCTCCTGCATGCGCAACTCTAGAATCCAGAAGTGCAAATCTTCAATGACAAAGTCTTTGTCTTGCATGGGATGAAAATGTAAATGACACTGATAAACACCTCTGTTTCTGAGCGCCTGCCTCCACAGGATCTTCCCTATGATGGCTGTCCACACAGCCTTGACCTCTGCGGAGCTGGCTTGGAGTATAAACGTGTCCTGTGACTTCCTCCGACGGAACCAAATCTCAAAGCGTAGTCCGCTGTCGCCAACATTTTCAGTCATACCTATCTCTGCAGTCTAAATAGAAAAGAACACCATTAAAATGTTTTGCTAATATACAAACAGAAGAAACTACCAAAGAAAACCCCAATGAACTCTTACTTTGAAGGACTGTTTATAGATGTAAAAGTCATATCCTCCTTCTATCTTCTTGGTCTTGCTGAAGAGGATGAGGTCTTCAAACAAGAAGACGTGGCGGAGGTATTTCCTCCGTCCACACCAGACTATGAACTCATCCTGGCAGCGGAGTTGACCCTGCTCTTTTAGGTTCACCTGGAGAGGAAACACGGCCGTTAACGTGCGTCAGAGAGGAACAATACAATTCCATGTGGGACGCTGACCTCACTCTGCTGTATACATAACAAGATGACCTCAATTTAAAAATAGTTCTACTTGCTAGATTGTCTTATAATGATGTTAAGTAGTATTTGGTTTTAATGCTGACTTCAAAATATTCATCATAGCCCATGTATTTACATCACAGCCTCGAATGGCATCCATCGCCAGCAGGTCGTTGCCATGGCGAAGCTGAAACTTGACCATCTCCTCTGCGGTGCGGAGGTCGCTCAGCTCCTGCTCCTGGGACTGACTGCACTCCTTGATCAGGTCTTTCAGCAACAGCGCATATTTACTCATCCTCTGGATGGGTTTCAGCAAGTAGGACGCCAAGTCCATCTTGTCTCCAAGCTCCATCTGCATATTCTGGAGAGAAACACGGTGAGGGTTAATATCGTTATTGCTTTTCCTACAGATCAACAGTCTTTTGAATATGGGGCTACTTATGCAAATGTCAAAGATGTGGTGAGTCGTGCAAACTGAAGTTCAATAATGTTTTCTTGTGTGCTGTTTAGCACAAAATGTTTTAGGCAAATCATCAATATCACTATAAAAGATACATTTTTGAAATAACAACAATATATCAGCTGATATTCATTTTTCAACATAAAGACATAACATAAACAAACATTTCATATAAGGATCCCTTAAACTTGAACATTAAAGAATTTTGAGAAGCATATGAACTGTATGGCACATTTTAAAATTCTGAAATAAAAAGTAAGTTGGATCTTTTGTGGAGAATTTATTTTTGTTTTTACATAAATGGGGGTTATTCTTCCAACTGAATAAAAGATAAATATGTGTTTATGCGTTGTAGTGATACATGCATCCATTATACTGATTAATTTCTTACCACTTATTGCTGTAATGTAATCCGATCTAAAATCCATAGCATTCATCATTATTGGCCATGTCGAGGTATTGCTCTCAATCTGATAGACCTTTTGTTATCTATTTATTTGGTGTACAACAGAAACATCTTGCACTTGTGAGCTGCCGCTGGGGGAGGACTGTTAGCAGAGTTTCCAGACGCACCTTAAAGAATTCGTTCCCGTGGCTGCTGAGCAGAGCGTCGGACTGTGGCTTATTCTTGCTGTACAGGGCATACATTCCAAACTGATCCTCCTGCACACAAGATTAACAAGTTACAACACTGACTACAGTAAGAAGTAGGCATTTCAACATGCTGTTCCAAACACTATGAATGATTCAGCTGCTAAGAGACTCTAAATTAAATTGTATGGGTTCATTATGCCGCCGACGAGTGACTACATGGGTATGCAAACAACAATAGAACAGTGTGATAGTGAAATCCTGACACTACGCTGATAACATTGCGTTAAGTTGTTTTGAAAAACCCCAGTAAGTACAGGTCAACACATCATTACAGTCGACGTTAGACCTGAGTGCTGTTTTTAGGCTGTCAGTGTGCCGCCTCAGGGCACTCCGACTGACTGTCTGGACTCACGTGTCTGAGAAAACAGCTACTGATGGACAGCGGGGAGTGGGCGCTCGACTCCAGCTCCTTCAGGAAGTACTGACTGTGGAAGTCCCACAGTTTCTCCACATTCCCGAAAATGATGCTGCGCTTCCCCCGCAGATCCTGGGGCAAGTCCAGGCGCTCCATCTCGGGGAAATAGTGCTCAATGATGTAGCTGAGAGAGCGAACGTACTCCCTCTCTGTGGTGATCATCTCATCCATTATGTGCTGCACTTTACTGGTGAACAGAAATACATGACAGGGTTTGCACCATTTGTCGATCAAATCAAATTCCAGCATCCCAAATAAGGATTTGCTTATTTTCTCGGCATTATATTATCATACATTAAATATTTTAGGACTTCTTAAACAATAACTAAACCATATTTGTCAATGAATTGTCACAGGGAAGACTAGATAAAATCCCAATATGTGACTTTTGGGATTTTAAAGCACTTTCCAAAAAAACTTAACTGGAGTTCTCCTCACGAGTTGGTCATTGTATTTTATATCTTGTATTTTGTCCACGCTCTATACATAGATATAAAAATAAATATAAAGTAATATTCCAGTTTATGTTTCGTATCAGTGGTTCACTTCCTCACCTGCTCTGTTTCTTGACATCTCCGTCACTACGTCTGTTGGGGATCCTGGAGGGCGTAGACATACTGCGGCTGCGTCCTAAAGCGGGGCTCGTCACGTCAGGTCTCTGCAGCTTCTTCTCTGCAGACACGTTATTAGCCACCTCCAAACCTTTGATGTACACACCTGTGTAGCCGTGAATGTGGCTGACGTCTGAGTGACCACTGTCCCTCGGGGTCAGCTCAAAGCTCAAGGTCTTCTTCATGATCTTCTTCATTGGCTGCTTGCGGAGGCGGGCGGCCCCGGAGTAGACGGGCTCCGAGTGGCAGGAGATGGTCGAGTCGATGGTGCAGTCGCTGTCCGTGTCGTCGAACATACATGGACTCTGCCTCAGTTTGCTGTCGCTGTCGGGGGAGAATGTGAAGTGTGAGGAGGAGGAGATTGAACTGGTCGGGCTCTTGGAGAAAGGCCCTGCCGAGTGAGGCTTGTTGTCCTCAAAAGTTAATGGTGTAACAGGTAAAAGCACACATGCTTTCACTACATGCTGTTCTGTAGTGGAAATCTGGCTTTCTACAGTCTTTAAAGCAGCCGCAGTGTCATCGGCCGTGGAGTTGTCTGCTGTCATGGCTCGGGCCAAAGTCTCTTCCAACTGCTGTTTGGTCTGCTGACATTTGTGCCACACTGTGTTCCACTGCTGCAGCTGCTGAGGACTCTCCAGGGACAGCACCATGTTGTTTAGGGTGCTGAAGTTGTCCATCGAGAACTTGGAAGCCTCGGAGTAATAATCCTGCAGGATCAGCACCACAGATGGCGAAAGTGCGGCACCCGTAGTGTCCACACTCAGCTGATGGAAATAATCCTGGCAGTGGTCCATCCACTGGTTTGCCTAGAGATTTGAGAGGGCGATTAATCTTTATATCATAGTTAGAGACACAGTATGGTTAATCCTCACATAAAAGCTTTTTTGGAATATGAAAAATAGCTTTGGACAGGATATCCACATTAGTTGTTAATACTTACCGAGTCATAGAAGTCATACAGGTTGGTTAGGATGTCTAGCTGGACCTTCCTCCTCTCCACTCTGCTTAAGATGGACCCCAGATGTTGCTTAAAGTCAAGCAGAACCGAACCCGGAAGAGACTCTGGAGACTCTTTGACCAGCTGCAGGCCATGCCTCTGCTGCTGCTGTCAGGATGACGACCAAACGGATCAATTTAGCACCGATTGTCATCTCACAAGTACACGTAAAATGTATTTTAAAACTGTGGCCATATTTACCACCGACTCCTCCAGAAACTGTTCCAAGCTCTCTCTCATCTCCTTAACTTTGTCCACAGACAGAGTTAGCGATTGTAAAGGAGTGAGCTGCTTCTCTCCCTCGACACTGAACCAGAGTTTGATCTGGAAAGAGGAGATTGTTTATAAATTGAGTATCCCATTTTTGTCGAGGGAGAACAAACTCATGAGAAAATCTGCAGCACAGATGACAATGTAAAGAGTGAAATAGTTAAAGCTCACCTGTTGTGTTTGCTCCTCAAACTCGCGCACCTCCAGCAGGCTCTCTAACTGTTTCTGAGACTTGTTGGAGAGGATCACAAGCTTATGGACTTCTTCATCGACTTGGTTGTACAGTGCATTCAGCATGTCAACAGCATCTCTAAATGAACAAAGAAAACAATAATAGGTTAGAACAGGTTTCACTCATATTGACTCATACTGTGGTTGAGCGTCCACCCATTCTTCCTTCAGTACCTGTAGTTTTCATTCTCAGAGGCCTCTTCCTTCCTGATGCGGGCGAGGACAGTTCCTCCTTCTAGACGCAGTCTGTTTAGACGGGTGTCATCGAGTACACACTTCATGAGGTGCTTCTGCTGTTCTATCACCTCGGACACCTCCTGAGACAAACATGCACAATGAGACACCCCAGGTGAATAGGATAAACATTTGAACTAATATATATATATATATAAATAAATAAATAAATATATATATATATATATATAAAAATAAATAAATATATAAATATATATATATATATAACCATGAAAGAATCTTTATTTTTGTATGACAAGTTTTCTGATATGTTTGAATATGCAAATGAGTCATTATCTTTTTAAATATGCGATCATTTGCAAATAAAATTCAGAACAGAAATCTGAACATTGGATAAAGCCCATGTATTATTTTGTTAACATATTAGGGTCAAAGGGAATTTTGGATATCTCTCTGTATCCCCCCATAAATCAGAAAATACTGTCAAGAGCCATTTAAAAAAACTATGTTCACCTTGTTTTTAGGAATATAATTTTATATAAATCAGATGAATGATATACAAAACCCTCTGTGAAAACCTTCAGAATATAGATAGGAATGAAACTAAAACGTTTGGTGTTTACTGAAGTGGATGATTTCTGGCTCAGAGTATGAGAAAAACATAATTTTAAGAAAACAGCCTTTAAAGATATGTATTGTAAAATGTCCATACATTTTGCAAGACACTACAAATGAATAGGGTAAACTTTTTTATAAATAGATATCACCTTGAAACTTAAGTTGATAACTTATATTAAGTATTTTATTGCAAGTTTTCTGAAGTTTTAATTTTAGTTTAAATGTGCAAAATATAATGCTAACTTTTGGTGGATTCAGGAGAACTCTACAGATGCAAATAGACAAAGTTAGTAAAATAAACACCTAAATGTGTATTTTGGATGATGTTTTTTTACTAGTTACAAAGAAAACAAAATGCTGAAAAGGATGCAAAAACAAAGAAATATCTGCTTTAATTCAATCTAAAAATAAATCCCTGTTATTGACCTCAACAGCACAACAATCATGGAAAACTAAAACAAACTCCTGAACCGTTTACTCCAGTTAAGAGGGAAAGAGGCCAGCAGAGAGCTATTGTGTGTCAGTGGAGAGACGTAATAAATCAGAGAGGCCAGACTGCCTGCAGGAGCTGTGGTCTAACCTTAGAAGTCTTCAAGTTGCCGCTGTTGCTCAGGGTGCCGATGGACTCCTGGAGGGAGGAAATGGCCGCGCTACAACTGCTGGCAAATGGATCAATTTTCTGTGACAGAGAGAAAGAGATGATGGGAGATTATTAGCACTAGCAGTGTCAAAACATCACAAATTACTGGAGCCCGTTGCCATCCTTAAAAATCTGCAGGCTGCTCTGAAGAAAAGTAAAAAAAAAAAGTTAATGTTAAGCTAATATGCAACAGAAAAACAGTATTACCATATCACACACGCAGGCCATGTTTCAACTGGCTGAGAAAAAACAATTTATTTTAATTACATAACTTTGGCAAAACATGCAATATAAGAAAAATAAATCTTAGTAACAACCAGCATCCAACAGTGTGTTTTCGAAAGGTATCCCCACCCTTGCCAAGCTCTTAAGTAAGTTTACAAATATGTTTATAATGCCCAGCCACCTGCGTCACACCCACCTGTCTAAAGTGGATCCAGTGGCTGTGGTTGTAGTGGAAGGTGCCCTCCAGCTCTCGTGTGAGCTGGGTTTGATCGATGTGCTTCAACAGGGCTTTCAGAGACGACAGCGTTTCAGTCTGTTGCAAGAGAAACACAAACACACACGTCTGTGTCATCATGGCCTACAGCAATGATATTAGATAAGAATTCATCAAATCTTAATCCAGCAACAACTATCAAATCTGAATGATTGCAAATCCCTGATCAAATCTAGAATTCTAGCAGGCGTGAATACATCCCTTTACTTCTCATCCATCTGATAATAGAAGTCTTTATTTACCTGAACATCGATGTCTCTCTCAGATTTGGCTGCCGTCTCCTTGTCCACCAGGAAGAGAACAGTGTAAAGTGCATTTGATGTCAACGCCTGAGAAAACACATGCACAATCAATTATATCGTCACTTATAATGAAGAAAATAAATTATAATACATGTAGATGTAAAAGGCTTATTTAAAGTGACTTATGATGGATGTTTTGTGATTAACAGAATTGTGATCTTGACATCAGTAAGAAAACTCATCACCAAAACATAATGATGATATGTCTCTTGTAAGTCGGCTGCAGCCAACCCTCTCTCAGTGTGTGGTTAAAAACAGACAAGTGAGCACAGGCTTCCTCAAAGGAGGCCTGAGGGCAGCTGTTTTTCAGAAAAATGTCTTGGAAGTGCAGTCACTACGCATTTAAAGGTGTGCCTCTTTAAAAAAATAAACTATGCCATAGTGGTCTTCACTAATATTTAGGTGAGAGCCACATTGATAGGACAAAGTCAATAGGAGAGCCACTTTTACCGCAAAGTATGAAAAGCTACATCCAGTCATAAAAGGCATGTCTGCTTATTAATCTGTCATCTCACCCAGAACATACAATATGCAATGCAACCAACCAATGCATTCATTAAAAGCAGGATTAGTTTAATACTGGGATGATGTTGTCAAACTCTGCAAACAATATTTCTGCTGAAGCCAAAAACAGTGTTTCACAATGTTTGAGTCTGAGAAGTTTTTTTGCCCGAGCCAAAATCCATGCGATCGCAAAAGATGCCTCAGTTAATCGTTCAGCTGTATTAGTTGTCCTGTGTTTGAGCCTTTGTTGTCCAGAAAGAGAAGAAGAAAGCTGCTCTATTTTTTATTTATTTATTTTTTATCTATTTTTTATTTATTATGTGGTTTGATGCTCCAAAGACAAATCTGAATTTCCCTCGTGTGTCACGCTTTGTTTCTGTCCACCTGGTGTGTAACTCTTTAATAAGAAATCGATCCATTGTACGTCTGTAGAAACACGCGCTAACTAGCATGTAATGGTGAAACAAGTCGACCCGAGTCAAGCTAACGCAGGTATGAAGTGCCAGGTTGGTCGTAGTATCCTCCAATTTAAATGTTCAAATTTAGCGATATAAATGATTTTTTAGCAAATGTCCATATTCATAAGCGTGCTTATGCTAACTTATTTTTAATGAGCTTAAGTTTATTTATTTAAATACTAGTCCACCACGTATCTACCCGTCCAAGAGCGCTGATAGACCGCCAAAACTGGCAACTCCGCAGTGAGTCAGTGTTCCGCTGAGCAAGTTTAAATATCTTGTTTCTGTCTATATTTGCATCTTTTATCAATTATTATTATTATTATCAATTATTTGTATTATTTGTAGGCTAATAGAGCAGACACTTTCTGTGTTTTTATGGGTTATATGTAATAGCCCTGCTTGTTTTAAGTGTTTTTATGAAATATCTGTATTGACTCCATAATCATATCTATCACCCCTTTATTTAGCCCACTGCCACGCGAGCCACCAATTAAAGCTTGGCGAGCCGCGCAATGAGTAACACTGCCATAGACTGAGAGGTAGAACAATAATAAAAGTGTAAAGAACGCCATAGTGTAATATCTCTGAGAGAGACGCAGAGAGACAGCTCAGAAGACAGCAGAGATTTAACAGGGCCTGAAATATCTTTGGGCGTGTGTTGGAGGATAATTGCATATTTTCCACTGCGGGCTCACCTGCAATTCAGACAGAGATGACAACAGAGCTGCAACAGGCTGCTGCCTCCTGCTGTCTATCACAACAGTTAAGCCTTGATCACGCCTTTCTTTCCTGAAACCAGTATTACAGTTAGAGCACTGTCTTTGTCAAACACATGACTGCATTCAATACCATATTTAGACAGCTAAGAAATTGGTACTGTCTGGTAACTGAGGAAAACCTGAAGTATGTAATTATTATATGACATTTGTAGATGGGTTTGGAGAGTCCAGCTATTTCAATTACACTTAAAAGAAAATAACAAACATCTAACAACGACTACTAGAAAGACCCTGTGAGACAGACAACTAACGCTTTGTTTTTTAACTAGTTTACTCACAATACCCTAAAATTACTATCTTTTTCATTCATCTATAAGTTCTAAATAACAACTGCAGTGTTAAGAAAGATTGGAAGATGCTAAGCTATTCTTAACACAAACAAAACAAACCCAGAGTATGCATGACTTACCGCAGCGTGGAGTAGTAGTAGCCCAGTAAACAGGTGAGGTCATTAACCGTGCAACTCTCTCCTGCCCACACCTGAGCTCTCGTGCACACCTGCAGCACTGCCCTCCCACTGCGATCTCTGTTTCCTGGAAGAGAGAATGCCAGCAGGGGGTCAACATTTACTACCCACAGGTCAACTATCATTTTCTATGTGAGGAATGTTTAAGCTTCAAGCAGCTCAGTATTATCACTTCAATGTTATCCTCTATGTGGGATCAGATACTGATGCAACAACAATGGCCTGATAAATGGATACCCAGTTTTGCTTTTCAGCCGTTTACCACAGACCTTACACAGTGCAATATTATCCAGAAAGAAACAACTAATGTTATAAAAACTCAAGATTCACAAAAAAGATTGTGAACTAATTTGAGGATAATGTGGACAAGTGGTATATCATGACTTAAAGGGATTTCTTTACAAATTGATTATTATTATTGTTAGTAATATTATTATTATTATTATCATCGGTGTTATTATTATTATTGGTGTTATTATTATTATTGGTGTTATTATTATTATTCTGATTATTATTGGTGTTATTATTATTATTATTGGTGTTATTATTATTATTATTGGTGTTATTATTATTGGTGTTATTATTATTATTATTGTTATGATTATTATTGGTGTTATTATTGTTATTATTGGTGTTATTATTATTATTATTATTGTTATGATTATTATTGGTGTTATTATTATTATTATTATTATTGTTATGATTATTATTGGTGTTATTATTATTATTGGTGTTATTATTATTATTATTATTGGTGTTGTTATTATTATTATTGGTGTTATTATTATTATTATTAGGATTATTATTGGTGTTATTATTATTATTATTGGTGTTATTATTATTATTGGTGTTATTATTATTATTGGTGTTATTATTGGTGTTATTATTATTATTATTGTTATGATTATTATTGGTGTTATTATTATTGGTGTTGTTATTATTATTATTGGTGTTATTATTATTATTATTATTATTATTATTGTTATTATTTGTCATCTAGTAGACGCTCGTATCGAGAGCGACTTACAGTGAACTAACTACAGAGACAGACAGTTCCTCTGGAGCAACTCAGCGCTAAGTGCCTTGCCCAGGGGCACAATGGTGGCAGCCCCTGGTATTGAACTCACAACCATCTGGACTGGAAAACTAGACCACCACCACCTCCATTACAAGTTAATAAGCAATACAAATGTGTTATTTATTGTTAATTGAAAATAACTGAAATACATTAAAAAAAGAAAAGAAATTTAAGCAAAAAGCAAAGTTTTTCTATTTTCATTACGAGTGAAATATGATGCAGTACAGGCCTATTGAATGAGTTTTCCTGTTAGACAAGCTGTTAAAATGAAAGCCGCTAATAACAGGATGTGTCCCCTACCTGGCAGGATCACAGCACCGGATGTGAGCAGCTCTTGATTGACCTCTGACACCAGCTTTGGGAGGGCTGAGGAAGAGCCTGATGCTGAAGCCGGCCTGAGGGCAGTCCCATTGGCAACTTTAGGACTGAGTGACTCTTCTCCACTATGCCTGTGTCGTCTGCCCTCACTGCTGATGGTGTCATCTCGCTGTCCTGTGGAAAAAAATATAAATAGTTGGCACATATTGTAAAAGTGATACTTACTGAGCCGCAACCATTTCAAAATACAGTACAATCAATAGAAATGAGAAGCTTCCTTTCACCTCGGTAGTAATCGTAATACCTCATGAATCAAGTGTTTATCAGTGGTGAGGTAGGTGTGCTCTCGTAGTGAGTTCACTCTGACTCATCATGGAGACCAGGTGTGTAGTCAACCTGACTCATGAGTACTCATGGCGTTGTTAGACTCTCTTATCTTCACGTCCTCGAGGCTCTGTTTATAGGAATGCTGTGCCTATCCTATTCCTGAGGCAGCGAAACACAGTACATCTGAACATCCACTGGATACTTCACTGTGCTTTGGCTAAGTACTGTACAAAATCTATAGCACAGTATACAGTAGAGCTGCAACATCAATTTGTTGATCAACAGAACATTAATCGGCAGCAAATTTGATAATCGATTAATCATATCAGTCACTTTACAAAAGTGCCCAAATTCTCTGGTTTTAGCATCGAAGCAAGACATCTACACATGTCACCTTAGACAACACATCATTCTATATTTTCTGATATGTTTTAGACCAAACGATGAATCAATTAAAATAACTGGGATACATTTCTTGCATATTATTTGATAATAAAATAACCATTAGTTGGACCTGAAGACAGCTCCAACAGTGCAGCTCATCTACGTTCTTCCCTACTGATATCACAGACTTTAACTCCTCATTCATTTAAACTCATTTGTAGTAAAAACATAGAATTTACTACGAAGTCGAATCGTATGTCTGCCACCCATGTTACAGTGTAGAAAACCAGGCTGTGACAAATGTTAACACTTATATTTTATGAGAACATTTAAAATACCATATAATAACACTGTCTACAGCCACGCTTGTGGCTATGTGTGGCTATAATTAGGCACACTGATGCTTTGAGCTAAATGCTAATACCAAAATGCTAACATGCTGGTGTTTAGCTGGTGTAATGTTTACTGGGTTCACCGTCCCCCTAGTTTAGCGTGTTAGCATGCCAGGATTTTCTATTAACTTCTCGTCTCATGTAATCATATACTGTAGCTACAATTCCAGTGATATATAATCATGTCAGTTCCTTCAATGTGAGCATTAAAAAGAGTTTAAACACAATAGTAGTTGTTGAGATATTTCAGTCTGGACTAAAGCGGTGGACTGACCAGCTGACCGGCAGACCGACGTTCCCATTTCAAGAGCCACAGTCCTAAACTAGAGAGGTCCTTTCAAAAACATCCAAGAATGAATAGACTTGGAAATGAACATAACACCTTGACATGCTCACTGCTGGATCTGTAAATATTTGTGTCTGATGGACACCTGTTGTGTGTTGTCTTTTTAAACAGTTTGAGGCCTCTTGTATTGTCCTGCTCTGTTCTGTGACAGTAAACCCTCCCAGCTCAGCCTCTATTGTCTTCAAACAGTCGGTGCATTTCCTGTGCGACTGTGTGGCCAGGCTTGTGTTTGCTGCATGTTTCCTAAATTGCTTTGTTTTCAGAGGAAGTGACAAACATAGAGTAAAGCCTCCTGAGTATTGTCCTGTGTGAAAGTCTGTGTTTCGTGTAGTCTGCGGGACACATTTGAAAGCTGTCGAAGAGGCTAAATCTGCACTGGTTGCTCGAGCTTTGAGTTACCGATCACGTAATCCACAGAGGATGTGTTTTCATATTGCAGAGTTTGCTGCATCATATCATGAGTAATTCAACCCTCCAAGAGTAGCTCTTTCAGAGTGCTGTGAGTCAGAGCAAGTTAGGTCAAGTTCCTGGACTGAATGGACTCTCCAAAGACACAGGCATAGTTTGAAAGGCTTTTTTTTCTTCTCGTGGATCCCCAGTGGCTGATTGATTCACAAAAGAAACTTTTGTAAATGAGGCAACCCATCTGGGATCAGTGCAGCCCCCAGCCCCAATAACACTGTAGGGTCATCTCATTGTGGGATGCTGGGGTCCCTGTGGTTGGTTTACAGGGTTTACAGGATCCTTTGTTGCCTTTGAAATGTCGTTGTGGGAAACCTGCTTTGCAACAGCTGAAACACAATCCCCTCTGAGGTAATCTCAGGAACACAACAGTGATGTGATTTAACTACTGTATTTTTGCTGCATGGTGTGTATTTAACACATTTAAATGAACATATATATATATATATATATATATATATATAATCACTTTTTTTTAAAACAAAATCAGTACTCACATCCTTAGCTATGGTCTAGGCATTGTCAAGGGTTAAGATTTAAATAAACTCACTCTGAGCTTCCACCTCACATTTCAATTCACGGAAGAATCTGTGTTTTCTAAAAACAGCATGATTCCCTTGGTGGTACTCTCACTTTGACGCTTTCCTGAGCTACCCTGTATGAACCAACACAACAAAAACAGAGTGACAGTGGTAAAGAAAACACAGGGTTGGGAATACAGTAATGTTTCCAGGGTAGGGCCATACCTGTACTGCGAACGTGCCAAAGACTACACAGAGTGGACTTTAAAAAGCTATCTGTCACCAATGACAGCGTCAATGCTTCAGGGTTATGAGCTGTTTAAAATCAGACTCCAACTGCAGCTACCTGATAAACTGTTGTAAGCACTCCTGCTGCAGGGTATGGTTACACACCCTGGTGAAAAACACCATTACCTGGCTTCCAAGAGTGAAACTTGGTTTTCACAACCTTAGGTTATGTTATTTGATAAGTGAGTCATGGACTGTAATTATGATTCAAAAACTGTTGGAGAAAACACAACTTGTCAATACTGAAGACGGCTAAGATTCTGCAAAGGACCATAACACGATAACAAAATGAATTAGTTTGAACATATTTTTTGAATATATTTGACGCTCATTCTTACTGAAGATGTAAAGTGTCACAAATGTGACAAAGGCAAGCAATCTCTATAAACATGTCTGTACTGTAGTTTTTAGAAAACGTTGCTCAAACAGGAGAAAATAGTGTATTTATTGGGGACTATTTGCAGCCGTGGATTAATACACATGTTGGTGCTCTAGTAAGAATAAATGGCAGCAGCATGGTGTGTATCGCATGGTGTGACTGCGCTCATTGATGTGTTTTTCAGTTTTTGAAAACAATTAAGGTGTGTGGCAAAGAGGAATAAGCTATGTCATGATTTGGTTAAACAGGCAATACTTGTAGATGTTGATTTACGTATTTTCAAGAGATTCGAGCAAAAACATAAACATTAGAAAATTGCTTAATATTTTATAAGTTGGTCATATGTTTAATGTTTAAGTAATTATAGCTGTTAAACAAGTGTGGAGTAAAAAGTATTATTTATTATTAAGAGTGAAATAGTAGAAGTATCTCAAACTGTACTATTCAAGTGCAGTACTTGAGTAAATCTACTTGATTACTTTCTACTGCTGGTAAAACCAACATGTATTTTCATGTAATATAATTAAGAGTAACTTAAGTGTGATTTTTTTTGTACATTGCGACAGCAAAGGTTTGAACATCAGTGCAGCATCACATACCTGAGTCCTCTTTGCTGCTTCTCCTCTCAGAACCTGGCAACGCCGCCTCAATATCCAGCTTCCCAAAACGAAGAGCGTAGCCATTCATCAACTTTTTGGGGGAGGTGGTAGTTGAGCCTCCAGAAGAGGATCGTTCCCGGTGGCCTTTAACCTGGCCTGCCTTGTTAGTCCTCTCCAGTGACTTTGAACGTCTTTCTGCCCGTCTCTCTGCGCTCCTCAACCCCCTCTGTAAGTAAAGTAAAGGTGTGCTGGGCCTAGAGTCATCCCCACTGAGCCAGCTCCTGCTACCCAACCTCCGAGATAAGAGTTCTCTGGAGGAGGTCCGGGTATCAGGGCTGCTGCCTGGTGTCACTGTGCCCTCTCTTAGGCCAGCACTGTGCTCCGGGCTTTCCTCCAGGATGGATTCAGAGCTGGACCCGAGGCTCATGGGGTTCTGCAGGGCCTCCATGTAAGATTTCCTGAAAAGTCTCCTGCTCTCAAATTGAACAGAGTCTCTTGGGAGGCGGCGTCGAGGGCCTGGGTTACTAAGGTCTGTGCTAAAAGAGAGCATCTTGGATGCTAGCCCTCTCTCTCTCCCACCACTTTCCTCAATCCCTATCTCACACTCTTCAGTGGTTCTTTCGATTTTAATGATGGGTGTAGCAGTGTCCGTTGCACCGTCACTATGGTTCTCACTGTTGGGGTCCATGCGGTGTCTGTTTGGGGAGTTGGGCTCAGAGAAGATGGAGTCAGCTCCCTGAGAGTGCAGGGACTCTCTGGAGCTGCGGTGGCTGTCCAGAGTCCCCGTGGATCCGCTGGTGCTGCAGGTGCTGAGATGGCCGCGAAAGCCACCTCTGCTGCATCGTGCTTGCATGATGGCGTCTGCCGTGCTGCTGACAAATAGTGGGTTGACCACGTTCTTCCACGGCGTCCTGTACACAGCCGTACCAGTGGTAAGCAGACAGTTCTGTAGCGGGTGCAGGTTTCGGTCACGTGTTACATTCTGCAAGAACTCAGCTGTGAAGACGCTGCCATACATGCTCTCTGCGATGGGGACTTCTGTAATGGCCTGCCCAGTGACCGACAGACATTTTATCACAAGCTTGGCAGTCTTGCGGCCTAAAGGAACAATCTGTAGGTAGAAGTCTCCTTGCCTTAGTCGCACTTTGTGCAGAGGGGAGAGCTGCAGGACGACTTTCTCGTGGATGCAGAGAGGCCACCCCTCATGATAGAACAGCAATCCTCTGAACCTCACCTGTTGGAAAACAGAGAAATCAGTCAATGCCCACTCCCATAAAAGATTATCATCTGTGTCATTGCTCAGCTGTGGTACGACTGACATCTGCAAAGCTGTGTTCAAACACATGTTTAACTTTAATGGAGTTGCAAGATGTTTTCATGGGACGCACAGGATGAATCACTGTCAGCGATCACTCGACTAAAGAGGAAAACCTGTCTGATCAGGCCTGGTTTCGCAGCAAGCACAACACGGATCTTTTACTGTGACAGAATAAAAAACAGAACCTGAAAAGCAAAGGCACTGTGCTCAAGGGTTTGCTTTTTCATCTCTTATGAATGTCAAGGGAAAGACTGAGGATGTGATCTTCCTCTGAAGCCTCTCATATTGCCTGCAATACAAAGACTCTCATACACGGCGAGCTGTTCTCAGGGGCTAGGCTTAGGTTAAACTATGGCTATCGTCAGAGTGTAATCACCACGGAGATGAATACAGAGGAATAAGGTTTCAGTGCTTTGGTTGTAGAGCCCTAACCCACAGCAATCAAAGCTTGTGAGAGAGAATATTGAATTTCTCTTTGGACCCAAGAGTCCATGGCAGCCTCTCAAACAGACCACAGTTTCCCTCTGTGTCCCTATTCAGAGAAAGATGGCTGCTTTTCAGCTTGTTTTCGGAACAATCATCAACTCTGTCTCAGTCTAATGCTCCCCCTTCCCACTCAGCAGAGATATTCACACTGTTCTCACATTCTTTTGTCACAAACATTTTTGTCTCATCACTTCAGTCGCTTATCTTTCACGATGTTTATTATACAATGTTTGAAGTGTTCAAGGAAGGACATAGGGATTAATGTTTTAGTAGGGATTGTAGTGTGTTTTTCCTTGTTGTGTGTGCCCTTTCTCAACATTTTATTGCCAACAGATTGAAGCCAACACTCCTCCATGAAATCACTAAAGTTAGTACCAGGCATATCTCTCACTATGTTGTTCAGAAATAAATCACAGTAGGTTAAATCGATTTAGGTGCCGCATATAACAACAACTCACGCCAGTTTCTTGTTGGATGATCTGCAGAATTCTCTTGGCAGGAAGCAAGAAGTCAATGAGGCAGCGGAGGCCGTCTCCTCGATACTGCCTTTCCACCACACTGAAAAGCTGCCACAGGACAGTGGTAGCGGTGGCACTAAAGGGGCGGTACAAGGCCGACAAGGTGCTCTGGATACAGTTGTCCAAAGACTCAGTGTCCTGGTGGGGGAAAAAAAAGATGGATTAGGTTGGATATCTTTCAAAAGGTAAAGCTTGTGCTAAATATGTCATGGTAACAAGAAGGCTCAAAGCCACTTAGACTTGGCAAACACTAAAACACATGCTACAGGGACACGACCAGTGGTTCCCAACCTTTTTGGCTCGTAATCCCTTAAAACAAAACAAAGTCTACATCATCACAGGTTATGGCCTTGGTGTGAAAATGGGCTGTGAGCAGGCTGACCAAAGAAGGATTTTTCCCTCTCTGTGTTTCATTCTAAACATTTTCGGAAGTGTGAAGTAGTGAACATGTTCAGCTTTTAACAATGAAATAAAAATAAATAGAGAAAAGGCACAAAAGGATAAACACACATTTTGTTGAACAGTTTTTCATTACGTATGTCTTTAGTAATCCTGTAACCCCTTGGAACCTTTGAGGGATCCCAGCCCCCAGGTTTTAAACCACTAGTCTGGAGTGCTTGAAATGCAAACAGGTTACATTTAAACAAGACTAAGAGCTAAGCAAAATGCTAAACTTCGGTACGCTAACAGGATCACACTGACAATGCTAACATGCTGATGTTTAACAGGTATGATGCGATGTACATCATTGTAGTTTGACATGTTAGCATGCTAGGATTTTCTAATTAGCAAAAAACACAAAGTACAGCTGAGGCTGATGGCTGATGGATTTCCTAATAAATGTCATGGCATCCGTCCAATAGGCTGGCTGCAAGGTATTTCACTAAAACCCAGAAATGTAAACCTTCTGGAAAGGTCAGGGGGGTCACGAATGTCAGTAGGATTCATCCTCTGGGACCTATGAATGTCTGTACCAAACTTCAAAGCAATCCATACAATAGTTGTAGAGCCAAATATCATACAAACGTTGTCCAACCATGAGCCAATAACAAGGCATCTGCTTACAGTACATAAATTCAACTAGATAAAGCAAATGGACGTTACTGAGCATGATCCCACTTAGTCAGACAGTGAGGAAGTTCGAACATGACAGGAAATGTCAGCCATGATGGTCTTTCCATCATCGAGAGGGGAAACACCTGGTGGGAGTATCGTCACTGTAAGCGGACACAAACAGCAGAACTGGAAAGTACAGACTGGACTCCAGTTGCTGCCGGGATGGTGCAACGATACCCACTAATAACAACCATGTCATCTCTCATTTATATCTGACCCCTACGTGACCTTCACCGACACCCGTCCCGACCAGAACAGATGACATGTCCGAAGAGTGTTGGTTACAACTTGTTCGGGGATGAGAAGGGACATTTGGGATTTCAGCAGCTCTGGATGAGGTTGACCTGGTCTGGTAGTTATGTTCACAGTTCAGGTTATGACCTTCCTCTCAGCAGTCGGAGCCAAGGCCAAACATCCCTCAGCTATCTGTCCTTCCCGAATGGAACACAACAGAGGAATAGAGACATCTGCCTCCAACGATAACCACACAGATTGATAGCAATGCCAGGGAAAGTCCCACACTATGACAACTGTGTATCATACTGAAGAACGTGGGGGTTGAGGACGCAGCTCCTAAGTTTTGCTTGAATGTCTCCGCTGCATTTACATTACAATAAAAGTGAGTTTGAAAAAAGGGGATGCATAGAAATCTAGAGATCGCCTGTGCTCTGGCAAATTTAACCTGTCAGACAGCCCATGTTTCACCCTTTGTAGGATCTGTCCTGTTGATCTAAGCAGCTCAACACCATCAATTAGAGGAGAGTGAGTACAGTTCAGTGCATTGGTACACATGCCACGACTCTACTACAAGGCGCTCATTGTGCACTCCGCCTCTCTAAGTGGTATGTGCTGTACAGTGTTTGGTGCCCTGAAACAAAACGCCCATCTCCATTAGCAGTCAGCCTGCTTTTAGCGAGACAAAAATGTCTCTGGGCATTAGTCACTGTTGCACCCGGGAGGAGAAGAATAACATGGTGTTTTATTGGAGGAAAGCTAACAATGGGAGGAAAGCCCTCACTACATTGTTGAGACACACCAGTAAGTTTCTCTTGTGGTTTCCAAGGCAGAAAAAAAACTTTGGTAGTGACGGAGGTAGTGTGATTAAGAACGATTACTCATCATAGTAGAGACTTGAACTCAATGATCAATCAAATGTTATTCAACCTGTTTCACAGGACTGGCATTCCATGTAATCCAATGCTACAATATGGAAACAAAAGCTGCACTTATCTGAACAATAGGTGCAATTTCTACATTCAGAGTAGTGGCTAATATTCATTAGATCATCACTCTGTTGATAATTTATTACATAAGGTACGACGTGTATTGCTTTTCATTGTCAGGAAGCATTTGAAGCATTTCAAAAAGTGTCACCTGGCTAGTGGGAGACATATCTGCGTGTCTCAGCAGAACAACTGAGCTTAGCCACCAAAGCTGAGCTTCCCATCCGCTCTGAGCCACAGAGGAATGCAGTGTGTATGGTTGTGTATGTCTAGCCTCAGACCCTCAGCCAGGACAGGAACAGATTGGGAAGTCCCACCCTTTCTGATGCCAGGTCTTTGTGAGCGGCCGCCTGTGTGAGGGAGGACTGAGGCGGTAATTAATGGCTTGAAGCTCCAGGTGGGACACTTGTCTACACCGTCAGTAAACCAGCTGTTCAGAAGATGCACAGAGCCGCTAAGTAGGTGAACTCAATGATGGGGTTTTGTTTTTCAATGAAACAGGAAAACATAGAGGCTTGATTCTCTTTAATATTAAGTTGTGGTGGAAACAAATATTGCAATTTAAGTTAAAGTCTTTGAGTCACTTCAAGTAAATTATATAAGAAACATTAAATATGCCATGGGCACATGTTTCAATTCATTAGCTGGTAACTAATACATAACCTTTAAAAGCAAGTCTGAGACCGCAAAGTGGAAGAAGAAAAGATTTAAAGTCAGAGCGATGGAAAGAGAGAAGGGGTGCATCACAGAGAAAGAAAGAGTGAGAGACGTAAAGAGACAGAGAGAAAGCGAGCGAGAGTTGGTCACTGACATATTTAGTGGGTCAGGGACACAAAAGGCGCTGCCTACCAGGCCTCCAGTGGAGCATGAAGCCACCAGGGGAGTGTAACAGGAGAGCCCTGGAGCCCCCATACAGGCTGCTCACTAACCAACCTGCTAACAGCCTCAAAGGCAGCGGCCTGACAAAGGCCACAGGTTGCTCAGACCTGCCCCGCTGCCAGGTGCCAGAACGCCAACAAAAGCCTAGTGAGACCTTACTATTGAACCTGCAGTTTGATTCAGCTTTTGATCCGCACCAATAGAAATCCTATCTTATGAGAGGAGGAGAGCCGATGAGAGGGGCTGGGATATAAAGTATAAAAAGATCAGGAACTAATAACTCCTCATAAATTTAAGCTGTAACGTTACTTATTAACGGCAGAAAAGGATCTTTAATCAAATATTGCTCTATTAAATTTGGTTTATTGGGAGCTATCAGTGCAGTTTGCAGATCTGCTTCTAAACAAGTTTCTTAGCTAAAGACTTATACTTACATATCTTAGTATTAAAGTAACAGTGAATTACACTAGAACACACACACACACACACACACACACACACACACACACACACACACACACACACACACACACACACACACACAGATACATAAGACACTAGAAACTCTGTGTATGCACACTTCAGAGCACGCTCTTCAGTGGACAGCGACATTATATTAGAATGGCTTTGTAAAAAAGACACTTTAGTAAATGTCATAATGTTATCTCAGCAGATAAACTTTAACACAGAGAGGCCCACACTGATTGTGTGCCAAACACAGCTGGGTCCGTGAGGTGACGGCAAGATCAACAATAATGGAAGTCTGGAGGTGATAAACTGGCCCACCCACAGCACAAGTTACTATTTTGAAATCTTTCATTTCTATTTTAAATTCTTATGGTTTGTTGTGAAGTAAGAGAAACATATCTGCTAATCATCAGGCTGTATGATATGTTGAAAAGTGTACGGCCTACATAGAAGGACATGATTTATGTAGTTAACTAATGACTTTGTCCCACAAGATGTAAACAACATTGACAGGATATTGTTGCTGAGCAGCCCTGACAGACGCTATAGATGGATGTTGTACTGTATAAAACACACACACATTCACACATTTGATTATGCCTTTGCATAAAAGAAAACCCAACAACAAGAGGACAGAAAGTGAATGGAGGTCCTTCAACCAATCAGAGCGGTGATGAGCAGTGACAGGTGAGACAAAGGAGACTAACAAAGTCTGTTGATACCTCTGCAGGGTAAATATAGCATGGGTGCATACCAAAACAAGTGGGAGGATGATAAAGGAAACTGACTTATCAGAAAGGATACAGGATAATAGATAAATTCAAGGTTTGAAATACATGTTATTTACGAGTTACTTTATGGGTTTAGCTTCCTGCAAAGACTGCACACATAGTTTGTCTTTATTCGCCGCATTCAGTTTATAATTGTCATTACACAGATATAGAACATGTTGAAGGGCCATCAATGAGGAATTACACCCACATGCCCTTCAAAGTGAACACAGAGTACTACAAACAGGCCATTATCTGACAGCAGCAGACAAAATGTTGCTGAAAATGAAAACATTTACACACTGTGACACACTAAGTTATCATACTGAAACAAATGAGAAAATAAAGACATAAAAATAACAAAACTGAATGAAAATGAAGGGATCTGAATATATATTGACTAATAACATAATGCTGGACTATCACAAACCTTTGACTCCTGTCTCCCTCACTTCATGAATGTCTAAAAAGCTACCTGCTTCTGTGTTTTGGCTAAAGAGCCAAAAGTCAAACTATTGTCTGTCGACGTGCTGAGACGTCCACTACACACACACACACACACACACACACACACACACACACACACACACACACACACACACACACACACACACACACAACACAGTCAACAACTGAAGCCAGGTTTAGACTCGATACAGAAGAGTTAAAACGTGCAAAAATAGACAGAAAGAAGCAGAAACTTCCAAAACGTCTTAGTAAAACTGCAACGAAGACTTATTTCAAACTCATACCTTAATACTCAGGTAGTTGTCACAACTCCGGGACTTTGCTCTGGAGTGCATTTTGCCCAGTGACAGCATTTAGGCACCAGAAGAAATGCCAGACATTAATTATAAGCAAGTGTCATTAACTCCAAACGCTAAAATCCACCAGTGTACAATCCAGTCTGTAAGTGCTGAAAGTCATTGCAGTGATATCAACAGGTCCCAGTCTTTTCTCTCTCCAGCTCCGTCTGTGTGCTGTGGTGTAGGCAGCTGGAGCAGAATAAACTCCTGTCGGAGCGTGAGAGAGGCAGTGCGCTGGCTTCCCTGTCACTCACCCTCCCATTCCTCCCTCCCTTCAACATAACCTCCCCCGCCCTGCTGCTGCTCTGCTACTGAAGCCTCCTCCAGCTTGATAAATGCACACTGCTGCAACTTCAGGCTCATCATTCAGAGAGAGAGAGAGAGAAAAAAAATACTACCTGACCTGCACACCCCCACCGCCCCGAGCCCCCGACAGTCCACCCAGCAGGGGTCAGACTCTGACTAACTCCACTCTGCCCCCCGTGACCCCTTGCACCCCTACCTCCACCGGCAGCTCCCCTCCACCCCTCCTGCCACAATGGTCTCTCTATGTCCTGACAATACAAATGGACTAGGGTTTCAGCTTATTCTGCTGCTTTTCAAAAGGAAACAGAAAGGAAGACATCAGCATAGGATTGGTGGTTCAGGTCACACATTACAATGGCGTTCCCCTTAAATATTGTCATGGGAATAACCAATCCTTTAACTGGCACTTACAAACTGACATATGCGAGACATCCTCCTGTTATATAAGACAGATATGACATCTTTAAAACATGTGAACTGTCCTTCTTTAAAGAGACTTTCACAACAGAGTGCATTTGAGTTTAAGACGTGGAACAATAAACTCAATTATATCATTAGTTAACATTCCTCGATGATGACATCTGACAGGCATCACAAGAAAACCCTCACAAGACACAAAAACACAGGAGAAGTTAGCATGTTTTTACCGCCGGAATGCAGCAAAGTGACAGTTTGTTAGCTCCTTCCCATCTCTTCCTAAACACAAGAAATCCTTGTTTGTGGAAAACATGCTCGGTGAGAATGCACACTGTGTGTGAAAATGGGAAGATCACATTAAGGCTGCCTGTGTAAACCGAGACGGTAGTGAGGATAGGTAATTGGGTTGGTTTATATTTAGAGAGAGGCACTAGATTCCCGATTTACAATGACCCGACGGAGACAAGAAGACACGCTGTCACTGGCTGCACTCACAGCACACGTGGGTGTCACGCAAACACTCTTGTGTTGACAAAAGTATCCAGAGACGTTACTGTAAACTAAGAGGTCATAAATAGCAACAGCACATATTGTTATACAGTAAATCTACATTTAGTCTTATGTATATATCTACTGTATAATCTGCTATATAAACAGACACACACATACCTCGCATTTGCACTATGCAAATATACACTCGTCTCTCCTCAGTCTGCCATGTCTGACCCTGTAATTTCTGCTACCCTGGCCTTTCCACTAGGCTGGTTTCACCGTCAATGAGGGCAGATTGTTCTTCTTTTATGTCTCCTCCATTCCCCCTTGTTTTCTCCTTTTCCTTCTTTTTAATTCTTACTTAACTCATTGGGTTGCAATTACGCCACATGAGCAACAAAACGGTTCAAATTGAAGTCAACAAAGGTCTCGGGTCGGCACATATCCAAGATGCAGCCAACTGAGCCAGCAGGATGCTCCACACTGAAGCAGCTTTTAGTCAGCCCTGTATCATTTTGGCCACGGAAGTAAGGCTGCAGCCCTGTCTGTCATGGCCACATGGTGAGTACTTATGTTTTTAAGATTTGAAAGTAAATGAAATGAAGCTGACAGTAGGGAGATGACAGGAAGTGAGGGGGGATGACATGCAGCAGAGGTCCCCCGAGGTGCTCGTACTGGGAACGTTGTGTTCCTTGGCCACCAGTGAACCCTGATTATGAACTAAACTGAGCTCCAAAATCTTATAATCTGATGAGTTTTTTGAAAGATTATTAAACAATGTTCAGGTTTTTAAAGTAAAGGTGTAAACTGGGTCTTTGTTACTTGAAAATTGGCAAACTCAGCTATTACAATATACTTATGGTTGTGATTCAACTTTATACCTAGAGGAAAGCTATATACAAAAGACTGCCCCATCAAAAAGGTGATATCACCATCTAAACGCAAATTACAATATCAGTTAATATCAGATTTAACATTGATTGCAGGTGGATTGAAAGTAATGACAAGAGGTATAAAGATTCAAAGCGTCTCACTCAGAAAGGATTTTTTTGGTCATATGACGAGCACTAACTCCTTCCATCTACTGTATGTTGTCCCCTCTTCATATGTCCAGTTTGAGAATGTAGACATGTGGTTCCTCTGTGGCCACTAGAGGAGGCATCAGTGTGTGTTTGTATTCCTGGTGATTCCACAGTAAGCTTCGCTGCACAGGGACGAACAGCAAACGACATGTATCCGAAGTGTATGTTTCAATGTGTGGTGATTTAGTCCACAGTGCTGCTGTCCCTGTGATATAGATAAAAGTAAACGTGTGAGCTGCATACGTTCTTATCAACAGTGGGGTCTGATCGAAATGAAGACAGCAGGAAAGTTGTGGACAGCACAACATCAGCTCCATTTAAACTACTACAAGAATTAAACTTGTCCTGTTGTTTTTACCACGAGCAACCATGAGGTTTAAAATAGCCACGTTTAAGCAGACTTCTGGAAAACAATATTTATGTGATCTGAAAAAGCAGATAGGGCGGTCCCAGGGGTGGCTCGGCGTCTGATAAAGCAATCAGGGGAACAAATTAGTCAGATGACATGAGAGCTGCAGTTTCATCATTTTTCATCATCATATCTTACAGATAAAAATACCAGACAGATTTAAGGGGAGGGGGGGTGGACACAGTAGTTGTTTGGATTAAGATTGAAAGATTTTTGCAAATCATT
Source organism: Cottoperca gobio (assembly GCF_900634415.1). NCBI lineage: Eukaryota > Metazoa > Chordata > Actinopteri > Perciformes > Bovichtidae > Cottoperca > Cottoperca gobio. Next base: position 12,237,618 of record NC_041370.1, on the reverse strand, counting down.
TCAAATGTTCATGTACACAAACAGGTTCAACTGAACTTTACCCAGAATGGGTTTAACCATATCTAAAGATTTAAGCAAGATTTGATCAAGTACATCCACTGTTGTAAATAGATGGGTGGTCATTTGTGATGAATCCACACACACACACACACACACACACACACACACACACACACACACACACACACACACACACACACACACACACACACACACACACACACACACACCAAACTGTGGAATGTGACACCTTGGTCCTACCTCACTTCGTACCAACCTCACAGTGCCACACAGGCCACCCAACAACTGTTTGTATGAAAATGTTAAACTTCATCACTTTTCTTCCTCTTAAACTCTAGCATGATATTTTAAACTGTGACAGTTGTGGCAATATGTTGTCAGTAACCACAGCATTGTAGAGTCATTTACATTCACGTGTGTCTTTACAGCAGCAAAATGTCTGTTACATCCATTTAAGGTAAACATCCTTTGCAAAGGCTCAGGGAATCCATACCCACTAAGAATGATTTTCATTGTTGATTATTCTGTTTCTCAAAAAACAATAAAACAAAAAACAAATGTCTTGTTTTGTCTGACCAACAGCAATAATCGAGCATGTTCAATTTACTATAATGCAATACCAAGAAAAGCAGCAAATTCTCTATTATTTTGCTTGAAAATGACTTAAACGATAAATTGATCACCAAATATGTCAATAAGCCAAATATTGTCAATGTCTGTTTTATAGCCTATATATATATATATATATATATATATATATATATATATATATATAAATACGTATTTATACTTTTATGCTCACAACAGTCTGTCAACCAAGTGCATGAGAATTAAAAATGACACAATTATGTCTGTAAATATCAGAGGAACTGCAGGAAAAACACAATTAAAAGAGCTGCCTTTTGTAGGAAGTTTTATACTTGCAGGTCAGAAGCTGAGTCCATATAGAGGACAGAGTGAAGGAGTCACCCCTCTCCTTCTGACCGCCTCACACAGCCATGGGAACTCACATCACATCACCATCCGGGCTCACACAGGCTGAGCTACTGCGCCCTCTGCCCCCTCTCAAGCCAGTCCCAGCAGGCGGGTGAAAACAGTTACTAGGGGCTCTGACTAAAACCGTTCCTCCTCTCACAGACGGACACAGTTGCACACTTTAGGCTCCAAGATTCAGATTGATTACCTCGCTACACAAATGCACACAGCTACACAAACACAAACACCCACATAGCACCCCCCTACCCCCAGCCTCCCACTGCCATGCAAAGACTGAGACACAAATCTGTATGGAGACATGCATACATTGCGCTGACGCGTTTGAAAAGAAGTGTGTCTTTTTCTGATGTCTTTGTCAGCAAAATAGATTTCCCCCCCACCTTCGTGGCTGTGTGGTGCAGCTGTTCCACCAACAGCTCTGAACATATTCATGCTCTTACTGCGGGGAAGCAGAGGAAGAGCATGCCACCTGTCATAGCCGCCTAATGTACCTTAGCCCCCCTGCCGTGTGGACGTCTCACTCCAACACAAAAGCCAGTGTTTTCTCTGAGCGCGCGAGCACAGGTGGCTGGAGGACGCAAGGTCGAGTTACAGCAGCGGCTCCCACAGTTGAAATCATGGAGGAGTCAAGGAAGGGACAAGCTCAGTCTGACACACGTGTGCAGACACTGCAGTATGTTTACTGTGGACATACAGTACAAACAGGGACTAAACTTCATTATGTAAAGCATGAGTTTTATATGATTTAATAAGTAATCCCGGTTGTAATCAAGCTTTCCTCCACTTTAATGTCTAATCGCATGGAATCAAATCTAATCTGTGCTTTTGAGCAGAAGAACAGGTAAGTCATGAAGAAAATCTCTTCTTTACTAAATACACTGATGTTAGATTTTACTATCCTTGCACAGACTTGCCTGGGTAACCACGCACCCTGTAAATCTGTTTCAACAAGCATTTAAAACATCCACTAAAGGCTGTAGTCTGATGTCGTATAAAGATGAGTTTTGTTACTGTATCACGTCACATTAATTGTATTTCTTTTTATTATCGGTGTTATCTTTATTAAGACAATAGAAATGTTTAAAGCTAAAGGAGTAGCGTATGGATCGACATAAGCAGATCATAAGATGTTGGTACTATTACATTTATATTAATTAATCTGGTTATGCGACAGGTCATCAAAAGGGCCAGTCATACTCTGTTTAGTAGTAAAGCGTAACTTCTACTTTAATAGATTCAAAATTCCCTTTGAATAGAAACAATTTGGACTCTATAAAGTGTCAACACTGACTTACTGACTTAGATTAAGTGGCTGCTGCCTACTTCTCCCTTAAAGAAAGCAGGTTTAGGAACAAATAACACACATCCCAAGACAGAACAATGCCCCAAAGATCACTGGGCGCAACTTGACTCAACAACCCAACTCCAAATGAATCCCAGTTAAAGCTGTTTGACTGTTTTTGAAAATCAGCACTCACCTCGCTCTGCTCTCCTGCTTTGAAGTCTCCAACAACACATGGAGTAGTCGCTGGTTCTCTGGGATCTGCCGGGCTGACAGCTGTCTAACCAGAGGAAAGGACCAGCCCCCGAGTCCTGGAGGAACCTGACATGTTCCATCAAACGCACTGCTTTGTTGACTGAGGAGAATCACAATATTAAGGCTAGCCAGGCAGAAAGTTTCCCAGCCCCCCAGGCATCCCAATTCCTCGGTGGGGCGTAACCCAGTCGTTTTATCTGAACCCATCTCCCTCGTGTGTGTGCACTGCGAGGGGAACCGAGAGCAGATCAACTCAACTGACCTGCCGTGTCAACAAAGTCTAGACCGCTGCACTTTACCTGTGCTTTCTGTCCAATGCATGGTGTCTTTAATGTATCGACAAGTTTTGATAGAGAGTTATATACATTTTTTAACCAATCAGTTCCATAATTTCATCACATTTTCAGGCATCTTAAAACCCTGTGGAGTCTCTACTGTGCTGGCAGTAATAACAAAATAAAGGATTAAAGATAAATGCACAATAAAGAGATCCGCAGCATCACAGCAACACTGATCTGCAGAGACAATGCAGCGCCTGTCAGAGCAAACAGCCTCGAGTGCTCTTGATGGCACCAGATGTCAGCCTGCATTGTTATATGGATTGCTAGAGCCACTCAGCAAACACCTCCAGGTGTGCATTCCACACCGGGAAAGAGGAATGGTGGGAGCCGCTCCTCCGAATCAATAAAAAGCACTGACTTTTCTCTCTTTCTTGAACTCTGCGTGCCTGAGCAGAAGGAGACTGTAGGAAATAGGTTACGTGCTGCTGTGCACATTTTTACTGCACGGTCAGGAGAAGCTTCCCTGCTCAAAAAATGTTTTCTGCGCACCTTCACAGAGGTGGAGTGCGGTGCAAGAGCAAGACGTTTATTAGGTCTAAGATGAAGGCATGGGTGGCTAGTCTTTGGTCTGAACTGTACACCTGGTCTCTGCAGGGCCTTTAATCTTTGGAGGAAGGAACAGAAATTAGAGGCCCCTCTCCTACATCCCTCACATTGGGTTAAACTACCAACGGTGTGTAAATATCCACCACAAATGAATCACTGGCAGTCAAAGCCAAAGCATTGTGATGCAAGTCAAGCTGAAGAGTGTGGGAGGATTAAGCTTTAGACAGAGTGAAATTGCAGTAAATGTCATATTAGTGGCTGACATCATGAAGAAATTCATATAAATAAACATGTCTGCGTTCTTCTCCCACATGTGTAGTTTTCAGTGGTAGTTAAAGCTTCTAAAATGTGACATGTGGCTGTTTTCTGTGTTTTATATCACTATATGCTATATATAATACCTTAGTGCTTTTTGCCAAATCATTTTATGTACGTTTTTGTTTTGTTTTACAATAGATAGACCAAAAGAAATCTACAATTGAATCTATAATGAAAATAACTGCAATATTTCGTTTTAACCAGATGAGAGCATAAAGGTTGAGTTGTTGCTAAATTGTCCTAACTGAATCTGCATCTTGTTAATTGTGTTCTGGCACAAGCCATATGCTCATTTCCAGTAAACCCAAGAATGACAGACACCCTGATAACTATCACAGGACTCATTATAGTCCCTGCACCTGATAATTTGTACAAATAAATGCACATCTGAGAAGAGAGAGACAGGGAGGAAGAGAGAGAGGGGGGAGTAGAGAGAGGAGGGAGAAAACGATAGGGAGGGCGAGGTGTTTCCTGTTTCCATAGCTCTAATTATACCTGTCTCTTGAGGATAGGGCCTATCAGGAAGAAGAATTCTGTCATTGAGGATGACAAAATGCTAAATTTCGATACGTTCCTATAGCTATGTCTACATATCTGGTTTAGATAAAGCATTATACAAAGGAGCATAACATGGAAAACAAAAAGAGCCTACAGATGAATCTATAAGGGAAATCCATACTGAGCTGTACACATCCTTTAAAGTGTAACATTCACATGTGGAATAAAGAATTATTATTTTACGACTTAAAACTTTTCTATGCAAATTCATATGGGAAAGTAATTCACTTTGAGAAAAGGTTTAGCTGTTTCTGAGTCCACCAGGTCTCTAAAACACAAGCGAGCTGCTTTAATAATAATAATAATAATAATAATAATAATAATAATAATAATAATAATAATACATTAGATATAGCGCTTTTCTAGAAACTCAAAGACGCTTAGGATAATTTAATCCTCATTCAGAAAAAAACTAAATAATGTAATGTAATAATCCAAAAACAAAAAGAGCATTTGTTTTTGGATTATTTTGTCTTTTTCTGAATGCTCATTAGACTGATGTGGCATTAAGCTAACTGTTGGTGTATTTGTCTTCCTTTGCAATTGAGAGTGTCTGTTCTTATATAAACTAAACACTCACTCCATCTGTTTGTGAGTCGTTGTCAAAGTAATGACTACTTCCTGTTTAAAGATGCCGTGGAGATAGTCTCTTTTTATCAGAGCACATCACAGCAAAAACTGTTAAAAGTAGACCTACTCCACTTCTGGGTTTACTGCTTCTCAACAGGACTTGAACACTGCCCTCCTCTGGTGGACACCATAAAGATATATATAAAAAACTTTCCTCCAGAATACAACAGGACTAACACATGCACCTGACAGTAACTGCAGGCTGGTAGACTTTCTGTCTCCTGTATTTCACAGGGAATTAGTGAAGACCATAAATATAAGAAATAACAATAGAGGAAGTTACCGTAAAACGTTGGCCCCCGAAAACAGACCACAAAGCAAAGAATATTAATAATCAGTTTGACAGTCCTTGTTTGTAATCAGCTTTTTGTCCATCTATTAGTATGCAGAAGAGGAGAGGCAAGCTGAGTTGAGAGGTGGGGGGTTGCGAGACAGAAAGAGATGGAGAGAGCCGCCTGGGGGAGAAAAAGACCCATATGAGCAGCCTTCATCCAGCAGCTCACATCGCCTGGCAACCTCACCACCAGACAGAGAATGTGTACAGTGGTCTGCTTCTGCGTACGCTCAACATTAGAGATAATTGCTAACAAATACTGAAAAATCAACAGCGAGGAACAGATTTTAACTTTGCTGTTAAGATTTTGAAGCTATCTGAGTTTGCAGAGGCAGAGGCAGGTTTCTAAAGTGGAATAAAGAGCCACTTAAAGAGAAGCAGTCAGAGCCTGTATTTTAAAGTGTTGCCATAAACTGCATTGGTGGCATTCACACAAATCCTTGAAAACTAGTGTCAACATCTGAATAAACAACATTTTAACTATTATCAATGCATTTTATTTCATTTATTGATTGTTACACATGTATGATAGTGTATGCTTAATAATACAAATCTGGTTTGGTTGCTAACATTCTGCTTTTGGTGTAAAATGCAGCCAAAATAGCATTATGCTTACATGTGGATGCTGTCATTATTCAGTAGTAAACAACTTGCGATCAGGATCAGGTGCATTGTTTTCACTGCAAAACTAATGTATTTAAATGTTATAATTGATAAAGTATGCAGCAATAGATTTGTGCGTCCTAATGCTGGAATAATCAAGCAGGTGCTAAATGATTCAACTTAAAATATGAAAAAATGTGGTTTATCTGTCACTTGTTCTACGTCTGTTAGTCCAACAATATCATCAGACCATCAACCATCAGAGAAACCGTGTGTCAAGTTATTGAATCAGACTCAAATTAGAACAGAGAGAACAGCCTTCCTTCTTTTGTGCCAGGATTTGAGAGTCAGTGTGAACCATTTTCCCTCCAGATTCAACTCTGCTCAGTTTAGGGCTTAATCAAGTGGAAATTGGGAATAGGGGGTTGTGGGGGTGGTCGGGGTTTGGGTGCAGGGTAGAATGGAGCAATTGTTCAAATAAAGGCCTCATGTTGAGTCCGCTTTGATGTTTCTCTAGGGGATATGCTGGGATTTTACAGTAGCATTTCACTCCATTACTTTTTGCTCACCGCTGGCAAAAGAAAGTGCAGGCTGCAGAGATGATGCAAAATGGGACTTAGTTAGGAGTTTACTCCTTTTTTTTTTCAATAACTTTCATAGACTTTTCTGGCCCACATTTAAACACTAGTGGGTAAATCTTACATTTTGCATGTAGTATTTCTCAAAAATGTTGTCTTTTTTATATCAACATTCAAGTGAGATTCCCCCTCCGTTTTCCCCACGTCTAAGCAGACAGGCTCCCACTGATCTATTATGTTGCAAAGCCTTTCTCATGCATGTCTTGAATGAAAGCCAGCGTATCGATGGTCTGAGGATAATCACGTTTTCCTGAGACAGGCTTAGCTGCACTAAATAAGCTGCACAGAAGAAGAAAAAAAGGTGGATCGAACAAAACTGTTGTATATTAGGAGAAAAGCCCCAAAAAGTTTTCCACTAAAGGTTTCGTACACAGAACTGAAAAGTAGCGGTGAGGAATGCGGAGGAAAAGGGGGAAAATGTACTCTTAAATGTTGAAAAGAGGTGGAGGAGAGAGTTTAGGAAGTAGACTACTCTTCCTGCAGGCTACATCGTGATGCTGCATTTGTATTTGGACACCATATGTTTCCTACCTCTCTGTTTCGTCCTTCAGCAGGTGCACTTGGCACATTTCAGAGATGCTGCAGCGTCCTGTCTCCAGAAACCGTCTCCACTTCGCTTCCCCACTTGTTGCTGAAGCAAAGAAGCCTCCATGTGAGAACTTTGTCCACAAATGTGTTGCAAAATACAGCGACAAATACCAAAAAAAAACCTGTTCTACACTCAGCGTCTGTAATACGCGCTGACTTTGGGTGGAAGTTGGTAGCTAGTTGTCAGTGTTCAGTGCAGGTTCTCCAAGGAGCACAAAGTGGATATTTGCATTAGGCCGACCCTCCCCTCGCCTTTCATAGCTGCCATTGTTTGTCTCAGTCGGGGCTCGGATTCAGACCTTCCCTAAATCCCTGACGACCGGAGCAGGGAATGCTGCTTTCTCTGAGCTGGGCTGCCAATTAACAAAAGCGCGTTGATATGAAGCGACACAAAGAAACTATTATGCCAACAGCTTTTAAATTATAATACATTAAATATTCTGATCGTGAGGAAAACACACGTCTTACATAGCTGAGAATTAGCTTACATTGTGCTGTAGTAGTGCTTTTTTCTTCTGTTTTACTTGAATGACAGGTGGGTACAGGTTGTTGCATCTATGGTAAACATGAAACAGGCATGTTCAGCAAGGTGACAGCTCAACTTGACCTCCTGATGGAAATACCTGAAATAGCTGCATTAACTTAAAGGCACTCAACAGCACTTGATCTTCCTTTTCTCAGAGGAAATAAACATAATGTATTTAGTCAAAAGCCTAATTGATGTTGACACCATACATGATAATTACATTCACTTATTCAATTGAGTTTCAATAATAGATTTTAAATCAATGTTGCACGGATCATTGCTCTTTTATAAGAGTGCGTTGTTTACCAACCTTACTGCTGTAAACAACACTCTTAACAGCTTCGAAAACATTATTAATATTGGGGTTCAAATTGAACTCTTGACTAAGCAGTTGACAAAACAATATCCTCTGTTTTTGGAGCTTTTTGCCTTTCATCTACTGATGAAGATCATGTGATGTGATCAAAAGCTTCAGAACAGCTACTAAATGGACCTTATGTTGATAAGGTGCCTGTCAACAACATCAAGAATGAATACTAAAACTAAACCTTAATGTCTAAATAAATGAAACATCATTAAAGTGCTCAGAAGGTTTCTACATACTTTTACATATCACTGAAAGCTCAACAAAAGCTACTAAATGGACTTTGAGGTAAGATTGTTTGATCAATTATTAACCAGATTTAGCTTTTGTCTGGTCAATTTGAGAAAGACAGCAGGCTCCTGTGTTTTGCTGGTGGAGCAACTCTTTTGTTTACATATGGATCAGACACTGTGTCTTTAGGGGGTTGGTTGGCTCAGCTGCTCTACAGTGATGCCCTCTTTATACTCACGTTATGACTTTGTGACTTTAATCAACTGATCTAAGATTGGCCTGTGGCCTTACTGAATTTCACAGTATCTCAAAGAACACTTCACAGGTGTCTTCCTACAGTAGATTTGATGAAGTATTGATGGTTATTTGTTGCCACCTAGTGGCTGACTCAAATAGATCAGAGACAGGACTGCAGCTTCAGTGCCCCAGGTTCAGAACAAGCACATGGGTAAAGACATTTTTAGATATTTGAATACCATTTATCTGCTTCAGTTTCATTGTCCTGGTTAATGTGCATGATGGCTCACTGTCACACTGTCATGTTATCAGTAACACCTCTGCTTTCTGCACTGTGACAAGTCAAACGATCTAATGTTGGTAATATACACAGTTGAAGCATCTATTATTTTATTTTGAGGCCCTTTCCTAAATGTCTTTCATCTAGTTTTCTTATTTCAGTTTGTATTGTTCTTACACATGCTAAATTGATTTGTGCTTAATGAAATTACCACAAACTAATTGACCCACAAGGGGCCAGATGCTGCAGATTGCAGGAACTACCATATGGCATAAAACTATCCCCTAGGTTTCCCTCTACTTGCATGCCATGCAGAACCACCTGGGGGGCTGTTGTTAGTCTACAGTGTGAACCCTTTAGGGAAATCCCGCCATGTATTAAAGCTCTCTTCAAGTAACCCACGTTTGTGTTATGACCTTATACTGACTGACTGTTCACACTATAAAGAAGATCTACCAAAACAGCCAAGGCTCTGTTTTCTCAGAGAAAATAGAGGGAAGTGAAAATAGAAAGAGATGCTTTTAAAATGAAGACCTTTCTGTTATAGTCACCTTTGTGGCTAGACAATCATACACCATCCACTAAATCAGTTTTACTGATAGACAGTTGCTGTTGTTCCCACAGTATATTTATAAAGCTGACAGTAATTTTAAACCTTTCAGTCTGAGTCAGCAGATGATGGTTCTTCATCTCTTTGTGATACACAGAACAAAACCATCATGACCATAGGTTAACCACAACAACTTAAAACCACATATCACTGACAGGTTGTTCAATAATCTGAAACACATCAGCTTTGATTCCATATTCCCAATCATTAAAATGACCAGTAACCCCCCCCCCCCCCCCAACAATATTTTATTTATCAACTCTCAAACCACAATTAGGATTAATTTATCTTATTGTTATCATTTCATGTTAAAGTCTCAACCAATAGCATCACACAGAGTGGTTTGGTTTTGATGTCTATTTCTATCCACACAGTGGCAGCAGACACCGTAATCATATGTGTTATGAGTAGAAATAATCAAACTGTCACAGTAATAATATAAATGAACTATATAACGTTTATTAAAATATATAAAAGACAAAATACATATATGCATAATTATATCCATGATGAAATATGCATATACAGTATAATAATTATACAGTAAAATGTGTTTACATATATAGATTTTTTTTATACATATAGCAAGATATTTTTGCATTAAAACTGGCAGTGGTGATTTCATACTCCCCCCCCCACCCCCCTCCCCCCAAACAGGAAACCCATCAGTCCACGTCAGGCCTCCCAGAGGAAGAAACCTCTGTGAAACGCTCGAGAGCAGCAGCACCTTTACACCTGAGATCCATGTTTTGGAAAGGTCTGACACAGAACAACACACCTACTCTGACATATAGCTTATAGCTAGGGACTTCAACCCACAGCATCAGGAGGGAAAGGATGTCTCGTCAAAAGTCCTCTGATCTGTACCCTTACTGAACATGGGAAACGATCGCAGCAGTCCCAGCACAAAATCTACAAAAACTTCAAAACTGTGCCACACATCTTTTGTTATCACACAATAACTTCAGAAAAAACATCCTTCCGGTCCACTATCATCAGCGATCGCACTGCACGATTCCCCAGTGAGTCTAATCTCAGGATATATCTGTATAGCTTTGAAGAGGAGAGTAAAAAGATCCTGGACAGAGCGTGAGACACTCCCGTGGGATGACGTTAAGTCCTTCAGACTGGTGTGGTTGGTTTGTGGTTGGTCCTGTACAGTTTCAGTCACTGCACGCTAAACGCGGTCATGTCTGATGGTAATGGTGGTAGTGGTGGTGGTGGTGGTGTTCATGGTGATGGTGGTGCTCATGACGCTGAACCACAGGAACCACAAACCCCTGGCTCCCAGGTGGACCGGACGCCTGCTCCCTCTCCAGACTTGGCAGTACAGAGGGTTGCTGCTGGGGGTGGGACTGAGGGGACAGCGGGGTTTTGGATGGGGACATGGCCTCTCGGGCTTTTGCCCTAAGGCGTTTGCTGTGACTGTATTGCAAAGGGTGCTGGTGGTGGCCGGAGGATTGGCCTTGGTGTGGCAAGTGGTACACATCCTGCCCCCCGTGTCCCGCTGCACTGCCGCTGTGTAGCATGCTTTGCAGAGGTGGGTGGTGGCCGTGACATTTAGTGGATTTGCCACCTCCGCTGCCCACGTTATTCCCTCCGCTTCCCTTGTAGGTTCCTTTGGGAGATTTGACAAACTGTGTACCCTTGCTTCGAGACTCCGCAGGGTTGTAGCTATCGCTGATGACCTGTGAGCGGCGCTGGTGAATGACTTGGGTGTCTGGTTCCTGGGAGCGTGAGCGGCTCTGGCTCTGGGAGTTCCGAACATGAGTCTCCTGGGGAGGGGGGGTTCCTGAAGGCCAGACAAGAGACACAGGGTCAGTGGTTTGTACACATATGATTTATAACACTGCTGCTGTTTCCCCTCAGCATCTTCATAACCAACTGTAAACCTCAAATGATATATTATAATACATTATAATATAATATCAATCAATCAATCATACTTTATTTGTATACCTTTTATACAGGTTAGTCCAGTTCAATGTGCTATACAAAGAAATATATAGAATAGAACTAAAAGCTATAATAACAGTGATAGTAGTAAAACAACGTGAAATAAAAACTTAATTATTAAAATAATAAAATAGAATAAAAGATACAATTACAATACAATAAAATATGTGAATTAAATAATGTAAGAAATGTCTATAAACTTTTCTTAATCAAAGGTCTGACAACAAGCTGACTAAAAAGACACTTACCTTCAAATCTGGATGTGTAGTTCTCGATACCAGCCAGGTCCAGGTAGTGATTCCTCCTCTCGGTGTTCTCATCCACACAGTAATGCTGACCCTCGGTGGCCGGCACCTCATTGTTCTGCCCTTTGCTGCAAAAATGAGTAAAACACTCACAATTAGAGGACTGTAAATTATTTACACGGTTAAACTTAATAATTAAAATACTTATTTCAACAGACAAAAGCCAGCCTGTAAGCAAAGTATACATGATGTGCACTGACCTGACGTAGGACGACAGCCGCTTGTCAGCTGAACGCCCCTCTTCTTGGTGACAGCGATCTAAAGAGGGAAAATACAAGAACTCAGACCAGGAAGACATGTTCAGCAACAGCCTTACTTACAGACTGGGACACTAGGCAGTTGTTTTTAGTTTGTTAACATGCACTCCTCCTGCACCATTATTATCGTTTGCTATTTTGCTGTTTTACACAACCCATACCAAGTAAGCCTTCAGAGGAAATGTCCTTTTAAGTGTTTAAAGCTATGACACTAACACTTCAAATGATTTGTTTGCATTTTAAAGTATAAAAACTACATTTTTGGCAAGTCCAGAAATATTTGGTAGACTATCAAGCAGGTAGTGTGAACAGAGGAACAGTCTGAACATTTACAGAAAAACAGACACAAAAGATCACAGCATCTACAATCTACAAATATAAAGGAAATGCTGATTTGTCTCACAACATATTGGGATAATAAATAATGTCTGAGGTATGATATTGTTGTCATTTACCTGTTCCTGTTTCTCTTCTGTGGCACCTGGGCTCTGGAGTGACGGTCAGTTTGACTCGCAGAGTCTTGCTCTTGTTATGGCAGGAGTGATTCACAGAGGCATCCACCACATCATAGATGGTATGCATCAGACTGGACATGTCCTACAGAGACAGATTAAAACACAGTTTGTATAAAATAACACGTGAAATGGACTCACTATCAATAGGAATGACATGGCATATCAAAGAGTGCATATAAAAAAGAGCAACACAGCAGAGAAAGGCATGAAAGCTGACAAACACGCACGTCTTTTGTAACTTTCCCACTGTTGTCAAAGTCATAAAGCGTGAAGATCCACTCCTGCCGGTTGTCATCCTCCACAGAAACGTCACACTCCAAGTCCTGTGGATACAAACATTATCATACTTAATACACGTAAACAGTTGGAAGGTTTCAATCTACATCTTTCTGTAAATAATGAGCAAAGCAATAGTACTTCTACAGTCAAACACAACATTTATGACAACAGGGGGCAGCAAAGTACGCCCGATTCATTCGTCTTAGCCGCTGTCTTTAGTGTGATTCATAAACATTTCAAAAGGAAAGGAGTTTTGTTTTCTTTCATTCTGCCTGGGAATTCACTGCTAAATAGAGGGATTCATGACACTATGCCCTCTTATCACAATTAAACCTAACTTGAATGAGCATGTACTTTATCAAAAAGTACATTTAAAGACTGCCTTCCTCTGCTATAAGGGTTACAGTTAGGAAAACATGGTTTTCAACATGTAAACATATCACTTTTCTGCTGCCTTATGTGGGGGAGCACAGAGAAATAAGTCAGCACGGTAGACCCTACCACTATGACCTTGTCTTTCTACCTTCTTCCAGGAAAAACGAGCAGAACCACTATTCTCAGTTACAACTCCTTGGCAGTAGCTTTGATTCAGATGTATCTAGTAACATGGCCATAATTGGAAAAATAAACATCTGGAATATAGGCCCTGCAGCAGGCATGGTGGAGAGCTGACACTTTGTGAAAGGCAGTGTGCATTTACAAGGGAGGCCAACCCCAGGGAGAGAAGCAAACCTTTATGGTTCTATAATATCTCCTCGGCTCACATAACCTGGAGTGATCACCAAAGGGCAGATCTAAGCAGTTCTTTAAAACATGCAAGTCTAAACATTACAAGCTATTTATTCTATTTATTGGTCCCTAAATTCAATCAGGATATGGAGCCGTGTCAACAGACAGACAGACAGATGTTCCGTGCACAGGCTGGAGGCATACAGCTGGGGCTAGGATAGAGGTTACCCACCATGCATTTATTTTTTCTAACCTATGTTTAAATCATTTTCACTCACTGGAACACGAGACATTTCGACACTCGGCTCTCTCGACCTTTTTCTGACCCGATTCTCAGCCCACCTCAAGGCTAACACACAATAAGTATCAGCAATTTAGAGTCCCATTCCACCTCAGCTGTATATTTTTGGAATAACTTCACTAACATTGGCATTGGTCAGACCCCTGGATCTTTTTGCTCTAAGATGAGTCCCTGTGCAACCCCTTTGTTGCATGTACGTGTATGTTACGTGTGACTTGTAGTGTAATTGGAAACTAAACCACATTACATGATTGCAATGTTGCCAGGTCATGTAACTGCTTACATCCAGACTGATGCGTTTCTTCCCGGGAGCTTTGTTGGAATCTCTAAGTATCTCCCGCACCCCGTCCTCTGAGTGCAGGTACTGCAGGTAGCTTTCACAGCCCTCGGCCTTCTCTGGAGGAAGAACCACTGTCAACACAGGAGGACACATTTCAGTTAGACACACACAAATAGTGCAGAAATTGGACATTGAAAATTGTGTGGTTCAGTAGCTACACCTCCATGGAAAATGTTTACTTAGATGTTGATTTTGCCTTTGTTTAGAAATTAAGTATCAAATGAAACACCTCATTAATTCCAATGAAGACTGCTCAACAAACGCGAACACCTCGTTTTGTACTTTTGTGCTAATAACGTACATTGGAGTTGTTCTCTGGCTCCACAAAAATGATATATATATACACCAGTGTTGGGGTTGTTTTATAAATGTGATCATAAATAATAATTGCACATACATCTATCATCTAACGTAGCATAAAATATTCAAATATCGTTTCAGCATAAAGCTTATCAATGAGCGAGAAAACATTCTTCTCAACCTACCCTCTAGGGGACAGTGTTGATCTGTGAATTGTCGTTCCTTTAGCTCACCATTTGGAAACTCCTGGGACAAGGAAAGAAATAAAGAGAGAGAGGGGTGGGGGGGGGGGGGGAGGTCAGAGATGTAAGTTCAGACCACAGACACAGAGAAAACAAACAGTTCCAGCTAAAGCATTTCCTACTCAGATGAGAGGAGAGGGCTGGAGGCTCCAGCGCGGCCAAACACTTTGAACATCTGCACGCTTATTGTGTTTCACTGTCTGGGACACGGCGAGTGCGGCCAAAGCCAAGCTTTCAAGATTCCTCCAAGCCCTTCAAACGGACCCCTCGCATCCATCAAAAAAACCCATAATGGCACTTCATCGTCTGAGCGCTCTCTTTCTGAGCCAACCTGTTTATTCTCATCCTGCCTGACATGGAACGCGGCGAGGAGAGCTCGATGGAAGAAGCCCAGAGTGTAGGGAAAAAGTGTTGTTGCATTTTTCATTGAAAACTGGACTCTGAGAAGTTTGGTTTATGTAAAACAAACCTCACATTGAGCTCTCAGCAACATATGTGTATTTATTTTTGAATGGGGAAATAATTGCCAGATGGAAATTTCCATGCAGATAGGATGGGACTGATTAAACACACAATTCCTTAGCCATAAAACAAAAGCGGGATGAAAGAAAGGGAAAAGTTCTCCTGTCATATGTGAATAATCTTGATCCTGCATAAAACAGAACAACAATGTATTCATAACCATCCCACACATGTGCTTCTGCTGAGGCACACTGAGGCAAAGGCAACAGAGCCTACATGCGTGCGCACACGCAGCCATTCTTTAATTACAACTGGATTGTGGAAACAATGAAAATTAAGTGCAGCACAGCCCGTAAACTACAAGTATTTAAACAACAAATGATTCATCTTATTTACGTCATCTCAGTCCTCTAAGCTGCTCCACACACACTTTGAAATGAAATCCCACCAGATTGAATCAAGGAGGCCCAGTGAAACGAGACAAATAAAAAACAGATAGATGCTAGAAAACAAAAGAACTCCATGTACCTTCAACAGAGCCGAGGCTCAAGAGTCTGAACATCTGCATGCGTTTAGGTGAACAAGCCCCCCCTTCCCCTTCCCCTCTTTCTCAGAGTAATGACAGCGCCAGGGCCTGTGGTTCTATTTAACAATCTCAGAGCCCTTGATTATTCCTAACTTCAGAAGACGATACCTCCAGCCTGCAATCTGGCCCTGACCTTCACCGCTGAAGGGGGAAGCCGGTTGAGTCTCAGGGTCAAGGCTCGGACACCCCCTGCAAATTGGCCATCGGAGACATTGAGAGAAAACAGCAGCAAGAACAAGAGTCGAGCCTCGGGGAGAGGAGCAGGAAATAAGTAGGGAGGAATAAAGAAGAAAGAAAGGAGTGGAGGGAAGAGGGCACGAAGGGGAAAAGGAGGGAAGGAAAGATAAGAGGAACAAAGATGGAAAAGGACAGAAGCAGATAAGAGCAGAAGCAGAGGAGGATGTGGTTAGTTAAAGGGGAGATATGGCCTATCTACTGCTTACTCCAGTCCCTGTGAGCTCAGTGGGAGAGGTGGAGGTTGGCTTTTACACCCTCTGTAAGGCTTCTTACAGATACACACAAATGCACAAACTAGAAACCAGACGAGTGTATGTGCATCCCTACACAAAAACACACACCATCTTTTGTGGTTTCTGCAGCCAAGTTGTTGTTTCCTTTCTACACTAGATGCTTTTATCTCCCCTCTTTGTAGCGCAGTCCCCTAATGAAGGGCAGTGTGTAAGGAAGAGGGAGTTCACACAGACACACTGTTCTGCAGCTCAGAGGAACATCAAAGACAGCCATTGATTCTTTTTATCCTCGTTCCCATGAGGGTGCAGAGCAAGGTATGAGCACCTCTAAATGAAAAGACAGGATTACTTAAATATAATGAAAGAAGTCAATCAACCAACTGCCAAAAGTGAATCTCGTCTCTAATTAAAAATGCTGATATCAGGAGACGTCTTGCTGTGTGCACAAGGAGGGGACCAGCAGGGTTTGTGCTGAACACATGGCTCCCCCTGACCACCACCACCACCACCTTCATGCTCATTACATCCATCGGGGGAGCTAATGAGAGAGCAGGCTGGCTCTGACCGCAGTCTGCAGTTTAACGTCTAAACACATGGCATCTCCATCCACATCGCCCACGGTGTCGGGCTCAAATCTGCCCACCACATGTGTAATTAACTGCTTTCTGGCATCTGAGCTGCTCTCATTCTTTCACTATCAGATCACAAACTGCTCTGTAGGCTCGGCAAATGTGTTAGCATTTTGAAGCAAAGTGTTCCTTGTTTTCCACCTGAAGCCCATGATATACACATCTACACACAGTATGTGATATTAGGGATGGGTGAGACTGCATGTGTGGGACGGACGATTCGACAAGAACGACAAGGAGATGATAAGGTATTAGATCTCTGTTGTCTTGAAAAAAAATGTGCTTTGAAAATATGCACTGACAGTGTTCCATGTAAACAGGATCTGTCTCCCAGACGCCTTGACATAAGAGACAGACAGAGAGGTGTGTGATGTTTGTTCCTGTTTAATGCAGCAGCTCTGCCAAGCTTCCCTAAAGCCTCAGCCTACTGCCAGACTTTAATGTGGGATAGGGTAACCAGGGGAAGCTTTCATAGCTCCCTACCAGGTGACATCAGACATCTCCCAGCAGTCTCTCACTCTCTCTCTCTCTCTCTCTCTCTCTCTCTCTCTCTCTCTCTCTCTCTCTCGCTCTCTGCCTGCCACCCATCCTCCCGCTGGAAAACACTGCACATCTTTGTTCTCACATCCCCCTCTTTTAGCTCACCCCCTAAATATAAGCATACACACTTCTTTTGGTCCATTCTTCGAACCATACGATGCACAACTGATTTTGAAAATAACATCTTCAGAAACTGGGGGGGGCCAACGTGAAGATTATTTACACAGTTCCTCTGGCCTCGGGGTACAAAATATGGCAACTTGATCAGACTTCTGGATCCGTATCCAAGTACAAACATATGCTACGAACACAGGATACTGTCTGGATGCTTCCTCGTATCATTTTAATAATATGTGGTTTTAGGAAATACTTCAGACAGCTTACTTTTTAAAATAAAATTGTAATTACTTTGTGAGTAGGTGCTATAACTGTACAATTAAAGCTGTGTGTATTTCTGTGATGTTCCTTTTCCAAACCAGATCAACAAACTCAGTTATTTCCTTAATGTGATATAAAAAGTGTCTTGGGATCCTGAACAGTGGGAGTTCTCCAGGATGTACACAGTTTCTAGAAGTCACCTGGCGATGACTCTTAGGAAGGCGCCACAGGAAAGTCTTAAAGACCAACAGCCGACCAGCATTCCCGCTCCCACTGGCCATTAATTGGAATGATTGTGGGGTTCCCCAATGATGGAAATGAGGATTGAGTAGAATCAATATAAAGAAAGGAACACCAGTTCGTAAACAAACTGCATACTCTTCACCGCAGAATGAAACTGGAGAGGGAGAGGGGCCATTGAGAAATAAAAGCCCTCCATTCCAGAAGAAACCAACCTGGCCTTGACTCAAAACCAGATGTGAGCGGTTACACTGAAGAGAGGCAGAGCAGAAGAGAGGGAGATGAGGGGGGGGGGGACTAAAGAGAGAAGGCCAGTTGCACAACTTCTGTCTCTTCTCTTGCAAGACAGTGAAACAAAACAAGTCTCTCGACGACTGAACAGAGAGCTCTCTCCCTCTGGTTCAGTCAGGGTAATTATGGTGCTCAGAGTCGACAGACTCAGCTAGTATTGAGCATCAATATTAAAACAAACAGCACTGCATATACTGCTGGGTTTGAGTCAGCCTGCCTAATAATGTTCATCACAATATAAACACAAGCTAGAAGCATGTTCTTATGATTCAGTTTCTAACTGTGCAGCGTTAACCTGGCTTTTCTCATACACTGTTTGTACTTATACCTACAAAATGTAACATCTCGTGCCAGGACACGTGACGCAGTATAAAGAGCGACAACATTCTGCATAGTGAGGAGGATGGGTTGAATGGATGGATCGGGCAAACAAACACAAGAGTTTCACCCAGGAGATCGCTGTTCGTGTCCGGCGTGAAAACAGAAGTCAATGTTGACTTAATTGTTACGTAACTTCCATACTTAAGTAACGCCACTTACGTAGTTATTTTAACCCAAACCACAATCTTTTCCTAAACCTAACCAACTAGTTGTGTTGCCTAAATAGGTTCCCCACTGCAGGGTGTTGCACAAGCACACTGATTGCTTGTGTTGCTGAACATCCGTAGGAAAACGCAGGAAAATTAAAATAATAACTCCGGATATATAATAAGGATCCGTTGCATTATCAAGACTGAGCCAAGGACCCTCAATAAGGGTTTGGAGCAATTTCAAGTTCAGCCTCAACCTTACCCTTTTAATCCTTGACATTACTAGACAGCTAAAATGTGCCTTTGTCCACTAATTATAGTATTTTATCTATGTATGTGCCCTGACATGTCTTTCTATGAATGGAAATGAGATCAGAGCCGAATGCCTTCCTGTCATCTGGACTGGACCCATGCGGCCAAGACGGCCCAGATATGGCCCTTTCGGGGTAGCGGGACTCTCACTGAGGTCAAACAGGAGGCAAAACCTCTCCCTTGGCAGGACATGAATCACTGGGGCGAAGCCTCTTCGGTCCTAGTATAACAACAGCTGTGGGGAGAGATGAGCATGCTTGCCTGTCTATGTAAGAGCAGCATGTAAACCTCTGAAAGTCAACCGCTCGCCTTCAATCAGGAGGACTATCTCTTAAACTCTGCACATCCTCCAGACCCCTCCTCACCTTCTCAATAATCTTTGTCTTCACTTTCATTATGACCTGCTGGATGGCATAAACAAAGATTAGCATCACTGGCTGACCACCCTGTATCTGTCACCGGTGCTGTAATCAGCTTGCCTTCATTAAAGTGGGCTTTGATAGGAGTCTGATGTAATGGAGTGCCCTCCTCTCAGCTGTCACACAGGCAGCTACTGTAGAGACTTAGAAACCATGTGCTTCATACCAGTGACTGGAATCACACTCATGAATCTGGGTTAGGCAAATGTATTAAATTATGGAGGTGGTAGATCGTAACACTATTGCATCAGTTACTGAAAAAAGAAAAACACAAAGTGGCTGTCATGGTTCAATATATTCCAAACACAAAAAACTAAAGTAAAGTTTAAAATGTGGTGCCACACACATCATGAGTGCACCACAGAGACCATGTTGCTTTAATTCAGAGGTAACGGGGCTTGGTGGTGTAATGCAATAGTCTCTTTGTGGACTTATATATGACCAATGCCATGTGTTATATGCACTCAAACATTTAACGATCTACTCTTACAAAAGTTTTGTGAATCAGGTTCTTTCAACAGTCAGAAGTTTATCCCTTATTTTGTTCTGGGATTTTAACAGCTAAAAACTCAGACTTGAATGTTTTTGCTTGAAAGTTTCAAGTCTTTAAAGGTCCATGTCTCAAGTCTTGTAATGAGGTGTTCTAGTTTTAGTATAAAGTATTTAAATTAAAACTATCTTAACTTACTGTGGTGGATATTGCAAATAAACTGCAACTAACGACTGTTCTCATGATTATTTATTCTTCAATCGATTGATTAAATGTCTATAAATCACAATTCCTTTAAACATCTTGTTTTGTACAAACAGTCCAAAATCCAACAATTGTTTGGCAAATATACTAAATAAATCATTTAAATGTTATTTAACTTGTTTTTCAACTTATTAATCATTTCAGCTTTTAAATGAACAACAAACAACAGCTCCAGATGTTTAAAAAGAAAGAAAGAATGCTAGACAGCAAATAAAGAGTCAGGATTTCAAACATGCACACACACCCTGTCCCACAGCCAGAGTGGGACAGGCGGTTAGACTCAAACAGGATGTTCCTCTGTTTCTGGCCTCCATGTGAAATTCTGTAAGCTCCCGCGCAGGCCCCTGGCTCTTAAGCCCGGCCAATGGGGAGCGCGCCCAGGCCGATAAAGCTGAGGGGATTTGTTCCACATTCCACAGGCCCTTTAAACAACAAAGCAATCTGAGGATGCCAGGTTGTGGGTGAGGTGGCTGCAGCGCCCACCTCCACCTCTCACGTGTAGGTACTCTCCACTTATGTCCAGATGAGCAGTATATGAAACTGATCCGCTGCGATGACCTCATGTAGCCAAGGGTTTAGTCACGTATATCAACTCTCCACACTGGCTATCTGTCAGTTACAGTCAGCAAAACTTGTCTGCTGGGTGAAATCTATTTCAACACAATCACTCTCACCTGTAAGGGCGCTGTTTGTGTACTGTAGTCAGTGTCAGGTTTCCAACTGCCTGTCTAGTTTTGAGATGTCAGTTATAATTGCTCTCACCTGTGAGATAACCACCAACGATACTGTTTTCACTGCTCGTTTTGTTAAGCTGCAAGGGATTTGAGTCACAGCTTTGAAAAGCAGGCCTGGCAGTTCATAGGGGTGAGGCTCTGTGGTTGGAGGTTGGTGGAACTACAGGCGTTGCAGTGCTCCTGTGGGTGACTGAGAAATGTAAACAAACCATGTTGGGGAAGGACAGCTGTGCGCTAGTGAGGAAGAGCAGCAACATTGCCCAAGCTGTACATGTAGAGTGGTTCCAATCTCAATATGTTTTCTAATTGAATTTGTCAGTCTGTAGGTTGCTTTGGTACAGTTTGCATTTGTACCGCTAGCGGTAGAGGCTCAACCATGTATCCACTACTTTGAACTATTTCAACTGTTTCTCCATTTGTTTTAGCTAACAATTACCACTATTTCAAAAGTTTATTTGAACTTTTTCATTTATTCATTACTTGTATTGTGTTCGCTACCCATTTCAACTTCTCTGCTCGCTTGCTAGCTCGTTTTCACTCGCTCTCAACTGCAACACGTGGTGGCAACTGGCTCAGGTTGATGAGCAGCTTAAACATTAAATTGACTTAAAGTCAGAGTCACAATTCATAATCCTAGTTGGCTGTTTATTTTCTCCTTAACAGTAATATGTGGATACATTTAATCAGATTACAATTACAATTCATTTGAGTTTTCCATGTAGCCTACCCCTTGGACAATGTGTATCCACAGTTCAGTACCCCTGGTTGGGAATCACCGGCGTACACACTTAAATAATGCTGTCTATCTAATCCTCAGTGACTTTTTGGCTGCTCACTTAAAACTGAGGCACTCCTGCTGTTAAGAGCTTAGGTGGATGTGCTGCCTGCTGTTTTCCTGAACATGTCTTCCAGAAGGATGAGAACAGGTTCAGGGTCAAAACCATAGCTTTACCGTCCACTAGTTACAACTCCCTGTGGGTAACTCACACAGAGAAGTACAGAGCCATATGACTGACCACGATAAGAGGAGCTTTTGCAGCCGTGACCAATCAGCCGGTAATGTAGCATGAACTCTCCACACATCCATCTGTGAGGCATACTGGGCAAACAGAGACGGGCGGCTGTTGTACTGTACTATTATTGCATTCAGCCCTCAGGGAGAATTAGGCTCGACGGTCACAGGCTGCCAAAATACAGAGTTCAGTGCAGCAGGATGCAACAAATAACCAAGGTAGACAGGCAAGCACACAGGCAGAGCCCCTAATAACTCATCTGCTATAGCCTAGCTATTCTCAATGACACTTGCCAAACCTCAAGTCCCAGGAGACACTGCTTGTTTGCATAATTGGTACTGTTCCTCCTTACTATGAAATGTTTAAGAATATTTAAAAAATGTCTTGGCACCTCTTTTATCTCCTGTCTTTCTCTCTGTGTTGTTGTGTAACTCTCTCTGGCTGTCTCCTCCAGCCAGTAGGTATTGCCAGTCTCAAAGACCACGAGAATTCTTGACACTGCAAGAACAGGCTTAATTCCAAGCTGTGAAGTTCCTCACAGTCCTGGAACTGGACAGGGGGTCATCCCAGGGTCAACACCAAGTGTTTTCCTGAGGATTCCTAAAAATACACTCCTGCTGGGCGCAGGAAGCAGAGGAGACTCCAAGATATTCAGACGTGTGAAGGAAGCCTGGACATGTAAAATGGACCATTGCCAAAGGGCCACTGGCTGTAATGCTTTGGCATATGAGACACAACTTCCCAGAAAAAAAGGGGACAATGTTGAAAGCTGAAGATGAACAGATGAGAAAAAAGAAAGTAGCACATTGGCCAATTACTGATGCACCAAAATCATGCAAAGCTCATTCATTTTCTGCTGAATTATTCTCAAAGAAAATTACTGGTCAGAAAATGAAAAGGATATGAGGGTATGCGTATGATGAATTACTTTTGAAAATGTAGCTACAAGACAAGAATTTTAAAGCCTCGTGGTGCAAACCATGAATTATAATTTACATTTGTGACACATCACAGAAATATGCCAAATAGAGACTTCGAGGGTCGCAGATGGCGAGACTGCAACATCTGTGCTTCTTCCTTTTGGACTGAAGCTGCCATGTGTGCACTTTAGTGACCTGACAGACAAGCTGTGTGTGTCTGAAACACTGTTCCCCAGTGTGAAATTCTGGAACGTAATTCATCCATGGCACAAGCAGAGATCAAAAGGCTATGGTGCAGAGGGCAGCTCAGCAGAGCGCAAAGAGAACTGCTGCTTTCACAGCCATAATTACTGGAAACCTGGGCCGTGAGGCAATATGAAAGAGCACTTAAACATGAGCTGAGTTAGCTTAGCTTAGCTGCTTGTATATTCTTATCTTATCTCAGGTATAAGGCTACAAGTCTGATGGAGTCTTGTTCTCTTTAACACAGCACGTCTGGAGGCAGTCCACTTGAAAGTACTAAGTGTTTGATAAAAGTTCTTGAAAGACGATTTATGCTTCAAAAGGCCGAAGGTGCTGATGTGCAGTAACACTTTAAAAGCTATGAGATAATCAGGTGCTGCCAGGATAGAGCAGTTCTCAAAGCTGAGCACATGACATGGGGGGTAAAAGTTCAGATATTCTGATACACTGGCATTCTTGAAGTGATAGGATCCGTCAGCCCCTATCAACACGAAGAAGTAGGTGCTGGTTATAGAGAAGTACCTTGCAGTGCTGCTATATTGGAGAACTTTTCAGTATTCATATCAAAATCTATTGCCTAAAATGTTCACTGTTACTGTTTGTACTATTTGTTATGAGCTAAAGGTGTATTTTCACACATTGTGGTACAGCGTAAGCTAAGCAGTTTTTATGTAAAGGTACATGCTACATAAGGCACTAAGCAGTAAAATCATGAAATAAAATCCTGATTTAGAAGAGTGTGTTTTCTTAGTGAAGCACCTCCTACAAGCAGATGGTGTCTCTGAAAAGCCCTCAGTGAGGGGGGGCAGGCATCTCAAGGAGAACTGCTGTTTATTTGAAATGAGCCTTTAGGTAAACAAGTTACATGGCACACACAGGGCCAGGTCAGCTTTTGAAGTGGACGAGGCTCAGGGAAGAAATGGGTGGGGGAAGAAAAGAAGGCTGCTTTCAGAGGAAATGAGAACAGTGGCCTCTTTCAGCGCTGTTTCATCCTCTCCCTCCCTTTTTGTCACATATAGAAAAAGCACAAAAGGTGTTTTTGGTATATAAATACACCAGCATAGAATGTGAGAACTACTGATGTCTTATGTCTGCTTAACAGCAACGTAAGTAGAATCATTCTGCAGTCATTCTTTCCCAAATTAAATTCCCCTGTAAAATTACCACCCGTGACAAAAATAAACCACTTCCTTTTAATGGAGACCCATTGAGGGTTTTGATGACGGGAACAGGTTTGTGTAACAAAAGCAAGTTTGCAGCCATTTCCCATCGGAGAGGAATGTGATGTGCAGAAGGAAGGCCAGGCCTGAGCTGTCTGCAGAGCCTGGATCCAAGCTTTGAAGCTGCTTGTGTGTTTCAACAGCTAACCACTTTCAGATGGGACTGTGGCGTTTTATGAGCTGAGTAATAGCGATACCTACACATGTGCAGGCTCGGGGTCCCAAAGAGGGGGAGGCTCAGCTCGGAGCAGAGAGAAAGATGCCTAACTCCTCGGGGGTCTGGGTTTGGGTGTGTTTGATAAATCTCGTGCTATGGCATTCTGTGTATGAAATTGGACGACAGGAAGATGGATGTCGTGCAAAGTCTGTTCACCTACGAACACAGTTCTGCTATAAATTCCACATTTCTTTCCAAGGTTCTTGAACATCAAATGAACTTTAGGCATTGACTCCTTATATGGAATAAACACTCCAAATCACGGCAATACTGCTAAATCTCACCTGGTGCGTATGATATAAGCATAACACCCTTGCCGAATGTTTGATCTATATGTAAAGAATAAGTAATAAAGCAGAGGCTTTAAACAGCACCGCATCACAACAATGAGTAACAATGGTGGCAGCTTTGGGTGCCCTCCACTGTGCTTTTTTTTTTTTTTTGCATACAGGAAGCCCGAGTTTGTGGTGTGTGGTGTTTCATTCTCCAGTCTCAAACCTAGCAGGGCGTCAGGTTCAGGAATGTGGAGCAAGAATGAGGTTTTGAAGCATTCAGGGGTGACTCTGAAAGCTTTTGTACAAGAATAACAGAGAAAGTGAATTTATTTCAGCAAAAGGCCAAAAGAAGATACACGTGGCATCACAACACGAGGAGTGTCGATGAAAAACACAAACGTCCAACAACATTTTACAAAGGCTACATTTTAAAGATCATATTTCTTCCTGCAGAGCTGCCGTTATCATGTTCTGCCTATATGTGATCATTTATTCTCTCCAAAAGTAGAGGTATTCATGCTGAAGATTTATGTTCTAAGTCATTCATATCTATCAGCATATTGTGCTGAACACTGCTATTTAGTTTCCCCAGCGCTTGTATTGTGGAATATACTGTATGTCAGGTCAGCATCTGACCTTTGTGGAGACAATCTCAAGTTTCCACTGGCTTAAATTTGTGGGATAACAAACTTGTGTCCAAAAGAGGAATCCCCCGTCCTTATTAAACAAACAAGTAAAACCTCAGTCTCCCTTCAATCTGCAAATATTTAAAACAACTAAATATCAACAATCATAGATCTGCAAAGCTTCTTCTGGTAACGTTTAAGTTATACATTGAGTCTGAAGCTTTCTGCGTAGTCCCTGAGCTTCACACATGCACTACGCTCACTGAAGATGTAATTTAAACAATGTAATCAATTAACAATGGCTATAGGAAAAGCATATAATAATACCACCAACAACCATAACTGAAAAAATATGATATTCCCCTGGCTGCTCTAAGGCTTGCGAAATGAAGTCCACTTGGAAAAGAGCTAAAGCTTTCTAAGGGGGAACAGGGGTTTATGTGGAAACATACCTTACACACTAAAATGTAATAACCTTTGAGTCTCCCGGTGTTTTACTTGGCTGGAAGAAGCACAAGATCAAACACAGACTTGGATTCAACAGCCTTTGCCAAAAATGTCAGCGCTAAGCACTGGGCTCCAGCTTCAGGTATTTTCTTTCCCCTGGCAGGGAGCAAGAGCAAAGACACAGACCAGTGTTAACCCTAGGCGGGGCTGCCCCAAACAGCCACCAGCACACTAACCATGAAGGGGAAGTGAGGTCTCCCTGCTGTCATCACTGACCATGCACGTCTAGGTCATGTAGTGTCACTGAAATCCTGAAATGGGCTCCATTCAGGAAGTTGAGATATTCACGTACAATCGCAAGCTCGATGACTTGCTGCAATCCGGTCCTGTTAAGCTACACTGATCTCTCTGAAGTTTGAGATATCTCATAAATGTCAAGAAAAGCAGTGACTTCAAAGCGGCGCTGATGGGACTGAGATAGCTCCAAAGGCGACAGAGCTTCATGAATTCCATATGTCTGTAGATAAGAGCTCCAATAATAAAGGAAGCGACTGTCATTTCTCTTGTCTATATATAGCTTATACTCTTTTGAGCTGTAGGAGAAATTGTAGTTATTATTTATATATATGCCATCATTATGTGGATTAGTCTCGATCTGTCCAACAGTAACAACAATCTGCGCACCAGCACCTCTAAAGCTCACTAACAAACCTTTGTTTTTTTGGCAGGAGCCAGTGGGACTTCCTTAACAAACAAGATATAACATGTCAATTAATGAGCTTCAAATGTGTTGGTGGGGGCGTGTTGTTTCAGGTACTAGTGAGACATTAGATTTCATCCATGAGGTCCAGTTTAAGTAACAGATCTGTGAACTTGAAGGCTTCTCATACTCTGCACAATGGTTTATAATACTCTGAAAGAGGATTTTACAACCTTTTTTTCGTGTTCACGCTACAAATTAATCTTGCACATATGTGATTGGACATTTCCGCACTTGACACATGACGTTGCATTGTATCAAAAGTTGAGCCAGGTTTGAACTTTTTTTTTCTGGAGCCCACTGTGTTGGCAACTCTGCCGCACCACCAGACGGGATCCTTTCAAATGAAGACTGTTGGTCTGAGCTTTCAGACAGTGGCAACTACTCGCAGAGGTTTTCGTAGGAGATACGTAGATTTTGTCATCGTTGGACAGAGTTGGGCTAGCTGTTTCCAGTGTTTATGCTAAGCTAAACTGCTGTAGCTTCATACTTGTCTGCACAGATGAGAGTGGTATCGATCTTCTCGTCTAACTCGCGACAAGAGGAGCAAATGAGCATATTATCCAAAATGTTGTACTATACCTTTAAGAGACAACGTTCAGGTTCTTTGTGTGACAATCATTGTGTAGTATATTGATTATTGTAACTGCTAATTTGTTTAGTAAAATGCAACACTACTATAAACGCAAATATAAAGGTACTTAGGTGGCTTCAGGATTTTCCTAATGTCAAATTTAGTTTGGACCCAAAAATCAAAGGGTCAATAAGTTAATTCTTTCAAAGGATTATGAACCATGTGTGATGACGCTTTGATTCCTCCTGACTCCTCCAGAGAGAGGACATGAGTGTAGGTCACAGGGGAATTAGGGTGAAATTGAGCAAACTGCTTCAAAGTACTTCAGGCTGTATAAATATCCTCAGAAAAATAAACATTTAATCCGCCTGCAGTGATTCTAATGTCTTTCTTCATTAGGCACAAGCCACACAAACCACTCTTAACCTCTCACTCAGTCATTCACTCACAAACACACACACACACACACACACACACACACAGAGTGAGAGAGGGACTCGACCTCTGACTCACATGTGAAGAAGCCGTGTGGTGATACGCACTTACACACTCCAACATGAAAGAATGGCTAAAACAAGCATCTCGCACTTGCAACGGATGTCGGAGCCAACCAGGTGATGATGTTTACACTGACAGAGACGTGAATGTTTGTTCAAGACAAATGGCAACCAACATAGAAAACAAAGTCCCAAAGCGAGCAGTGTGATTTGGTAAGGTGAGATCAATGGTCAGCTCCTGACCAACAATGCAGGGGACGAGGCGGATGAGGTTCTCCATTACTCCCCTTCCCCCACTACCTTTAAAACCCCTCAAATATCTCCCCCGTGAAAAGAAACCCACCCTTAAACCCCTCACTCCTCCTCCCCTTCTCCTCTTTTCCTCTTCCCCGCCACCCTCTCCTACCCCCTTCCCACCACAGCCCCTCTCCCTGCTCCAGGATTTTGCTGTACAAACCAGGAACAGATGTCTGCCGGGGCCGTGCTGAAAGACCCCGCTGTTCTGGATGCCAGCCACATGCTTTTCATTCAGAGATGAAGGCTCACAGCTCGCCTTCTTGTGAAGCCAATTTCCCAAAAAAAAAAGGGCTGGAAAAAAACAAACTCTCCAAATGCCTTCAAGTCCCTTCAAAAGCAGTACATATATGAGCACACCTTTTTGTCTCCTTATTGCTCCCTGGCAGTCCCGCATCAGGGACAGGCTTTTTTTTTTTTTTGCCATTTGTGTTAGTAAGTTAGGCGGAAGAGAAAAGTCATGACATGTTGCTGACGAACATATTTCTCGAGAGAAGTCTTTAAGAACTAAAGAGCTACACGATTGTATCCAGTGCACTCAACTCAAAACTACAAAAGAAGTGGCCTACATTTGAAACTTGTGGCTGTGTACTGAAACATTAAATGTCATTCAGGGCCACAGCCTTAAGATTACACAGATATCCAAGCCTCAGATCCAAATCAAATACTGCTAACTCAAAATGAACATGGAGACTAGAAGATATACCCAAATGCCAGGCAGCAAAATTGTCCAAACAAAACATCCATTTTGAGCAGGATTGCCCAATGAGGATTTTTATTTAAAGGGAAAGTCTTATTCATAGATTCCAAATGAATGTTAAAAAAAACATTAGCTTACAATTAGTTGAGTAAGCTGCTTGGGAACTCTGCACTTAAACCAAATTTATTATTGAGGGGTGAGTGCTATGTAACTCTCCACAAGTCAAAATAAATTTGCGTCTTGGCGCTTTTGGCACATCATTACATCCAACTAAATCCCTAACCGAGCCTTTTTAACATCAAGTGTGATATTATTAACCTTTCAAAGTGGAATAATAAAGCTCTTTGTTGTGGAGTTTAAAATGTTGACACACTCCCTCTTCACAGGCCAAGTCTGTGGGAAGTTTTGAGACAAAAGATGGTGCTGAAAGGCTGAATTAGCCTGTCATTATTTGGGCATCCAAGCATGTCTGTTTGAAGCTCCAAAATGAAGCACTGTGGTTGTGTGTGTTCGGGTCTGGACTGTTGATGTGTTGATGTTTCCAGAGGTGAAGCACAGTGAACCTTCACAGAGTTCTTCCACTAATGAACGCAGGTTTGGATAAGTACAGGGTTAGGATGTTTCTGCATTTTACATATTCAATAACTGCAGACTAGGCTTATTTTTTTTAGGGAGGGAGTGGACGATTATACCTTGGACTGACACTTTGATCTCACCTGTAATATTCTTACACCAGGTGCTTGAACAGGTAACATTTGTCTTGAGCACCTGCAAAGAGGTGTCAAAATCTTGATGACTGTAGCCAGGATGAGCCAAGTCATCCTGCTGAATCACGCTCTCTTTGTCCACTAATACCTCTCACTAAGGAGCATATAGGGTTACATAGTGAGGGCAACTTGCCAGCTGTAATCTTGAATTGTGGTTTGCAGCAATATCAATATTTAAACAGGCCTTTGCATCCTTTGATCATTTGTTATTTTTGCTAAAGCGCGACAAAAGCATTCACAATTTGTTGAATAGAAATGCTTTACTGTGGAGATTTATGGGTTTACACAAACTGATGTTGATGTTGGGCTATGTTAGCGCTTGTTTTTGTTTTTTTCCCCTGCTTGTACTCCATCCCTCAGCCCATCCCCCAGGACAGGGCAGGGGGATAGAGGGGTGAGGGTTCGGAGGCTCCACTGATATCAGAGCCCTTTTATAACTCCCAGCTCGGCACTTTGAAGTCGCAGCCAGACAGCTCAGGAATCCTACTCCCCCATTTGACAATGAGGAGGGGGATGGTCATAGCTAAACACTGTGTTTGGCCAATATCTTCCTGTACAAAATCATAAGCAATTTGAACTGTCCCTGCTGCTCATCAACCAGGACTAAGTGGTGAAAATACTATCTGGTGAGAGCTATATGCTAAAACATTCAGGAAGAGAAAATGAGGCTGAAATCCATCTAATAACTTCAAATCCCCTTTAAAAAAATGCTGTTTTTCTATTTGACTTGGAATTGTTTAATTATGGTCTAATGGTCCCCAGACATCTAAAAACTCATAATCCAATAATTACATCTGGAAATGTCACGATGTAATCCCATCCTGGTGAAGAATAATTAATGGTAGTGTGGGATCAAAAAAGGAAATGTTATAGTGTTACTTACAGCAGAGATAAATTCTATGTGTTGAAAGTCAGTCTGTCAGATGGGAAACTATACGGCATGAGAAACCTCCCCGGGGACTTCATTCATCTTTACTATAATGTAGGAATGGGCTCATTTCAAACAGCATGAACAGAGCTGTCACTGCATACAAGCAGGCAGTCACATATTGCCTCTGCAACACAATAGTGAGCACATATGCAACGTATCGTCATAGTATCAATTTCTTTCATAATACTGGATGATTTGGAATATGATACTTTGCATCAGGGCTTCAACTAACCAAGGTTTTCATTTATCAGTTCATCTGCACATTAATTTCACATTAATCGATTATTGTTTGGCATATAAAATGTCAGAAGATAGTGAAAAATGGCCATTACAATTTCCCAAAGCCCAAAGCGACATCTTCAAAATGTCCAACCAACGGTCCAAAACCCGAAGATATGTCACAGAAAAGTATCAAATCCTCACGATTGAGAAGCTGGACCTACAGAGTGTTTGGCATTTTGCTTGAAAAATCACCTAAAAGATGTGTCAATTTATTAATTACCAAATTATTTGTCGATTACTTTTTTGTCAGTGTACTTTTCCCTTATTGGACTAATTGTTTCAGCTCTACTTTGCATCATGCTTTGGGTATTTTTTCACCCAGCGCCATATCACTGCTTAAAACTTTGATAAAGAGTGATGTAGAAATGTTAATTTATGTTACACTTTTGTTTTATACAAGAAAAGAAGCAATTCTGTATAATCTTTTTATTTTATTTTATTAATCTCTCAAATTTATAAAGAAGTAAAAAAGAACCGCTGTAGTAGAACATATTGCATTAATGTAAATAGAGTAAATAGAAATGCAAGTAAAATCTATTTATTATGTTATTTTTTGCCTAAAAACCCTCATCTCTTGCTGTTTACTTATCTATATTTCACTATCAATACATCATAACCAGCATATACCGTAAAACAGATGTGACTGCATTTTGGTTTGTCCCTCTCTTCTCAACCAATCCTAAATGAGTGTCAGAGAAAGCAGGAAAAGGTAATAGGCTGGTTCTCTAAATGCTGATAGTTATACAGTTCTGGTCTGTGAATGAACCTCTAATTTAACTTATGACACAAAATAAATCAGGGGCCTGACTTTGATACAAGTGAGGGTGGGACCCACCTACTAATAAGTGCCAAGCTTATGCTTTCGGTGGTTTTCCTTGAGGGGAGTGTGAACTCACACTCCTCTGAAGCAGAGTAAAGTTCTCCTTTAATTTGCCATGAGTGGGCGGTTTATAGCCCTGATATAATCCATAACTCTTCCACTATTACAACCATCCACCTCACAGATTGTCAGTACCTCTGTGTGAACTTCTCGCAATTTCTGTCTGAGAGCTCGGGACTCTCGTACCCCTCAAAAACGACACACTAATTGAAGTGATGTAATGTTATGACACAGAGGGCTGCCCACTGGGAGCCGCACTAGAATGGGAGGCATTGAGGAAAAAGACACAGCCCTGAGTCATGATGCCAGCAGCCACAAGAGCAAACGTTATATCCCTCAGTCTGAGAAACGACTACCTTTCCATCCAGTCTGTGTGTCTCTGTGTGTTTGTGTGTGTGTGTGTGTGTGTGTGTGTGTGTGTCTCTGTGTGTGTGCTGCCTTGCCAAGCCGCTTCACACACGGGGCTCATGGCTGTCATAACCCATCCAGTGATGCTGGCAGGGGAATAACCGCTGCAGTGTTGTGCCGGAGCCAGACATGACAGAAAGAACAACAAGCTACAACTTTGCAAAGACATCAGCGTGTCTCTGTACATGCTTTATGAAAACAGTTCGCCTTCCCCTCAAGTCAAGAAGATCTCTGCTCATTTTTCAAGAAGAGGGAATGTAACAGCTTCAATCAGACAACTTTGAAGTGCTTGACAGGCTCATCCCATCAGCAAACACACACACACACACACACACACACACACACACACACACACACACACACACACACACACACACACCTTTCCAATAACATGAATGTTACACATGCATCATAACTAGAGGGATTTTAATGGTTAATTCTAAAATAATAATGTACAAAAATAATAATAATAAATAAAGAATAAATATAGAAATAAATCTGAGATTTTTATTGCATGCTATTTGTTGTTTTACTCTTCTGTTTACTGAACTGTTCTGTGTTCAGTTTTGAAACTTTCATTTCAACCACTAAGAAGATAGAGAGGAAATAAAGCCAAACATACCTGCATGTTCTTCAGCTTGTGATCCGACGCGCTGTATCTCTCACATTCCTCCATCCCTCTCCGGAGGAAGGCGTTCACAACAAAACTGTCTCCTGAAACATGAAGAAAACACACCGATCAGCAGGTAAACATCTCAAGTTCAACCTACTTTATCAGATTATCATAATGTATAAACCTTCATTACACAAAATCAAATGTTTATCCTCACCTTCAGGGTTTTCTCTGCGCTTACACGCTTCAGATCATCAGAAACAGGGATGCAAAACAGACATTAGTTAGTTTTTGTAAGGATATAATCGGGATAGTTAGAATGTTCGTCAATAAGTGCTGAAAAACTTCAACATTTCATTACCATGTTTTGACTGAAGTTTCCCCATTCTTAAGTCCCTCTTCCCTGGATCAATAAAGGTACTCCGATATCGCACAAGGACAACACAGTCACTGCTTCAGCATGGTCACATTGTGTTTGTTCTGCAAGAAGAAAGCTCCAACTTCATCCAAAGGCAGGTAATTATGTCTCGTGTTCATTGAAGCATCAGTTGAAAGATGATAAATGTGTAAAAATGATCTGTGGAGGAGGCAGGGCAACACCCGGTGTCTGTCTCCAGACTTCCCTTCAGTCCAACTGAATGTGGAAGCGCTTTGAACACAGCACAGATCCCGGAGTGTCAAGACAGACAGAGCAGGTACGGCACTTCTGGTTAGTGCTTTTACAAAATAAAATATCGACGTTGATGAAAATGTTTCGAATCAAGTAATAAAAGAGTAATGTATAAAACATTTATTGAATAAAGTGATTCCAAATTAAATAGCTTGACATAAGCCAACATGGATGTATAGTTACATTCTTTTAACCTTAAATCTATTTAAACATAATGTAGGATTTCTACCTTATTTTCTTCATTTCATGAGGGTTGCAGCAATCATTTTGATGAATCTAAATGTGATGAATTCAACCCAATTAATTGTTTAAAATAAAAAAAGCAATACTCACTTAGTCTTTAAAGAGTGTGTCAAAATAATTACACATATCTAACACAATTTTGCAGGTGATGCTTATTGATTTGCAGCCTTTAATAGCATTTGTTTAGCTGCACATGTGGAAAACTATGTCTGAAAAACAATAAAACTAAACAAACAGTAACAACAAAGTTATTAGTTTATATCAAAAGCCAAGCAAATCCTCACATTTGATCAGATATAACCATCATGCTGGTTAACCAATACAAAAAAAAAAAGTTTTACAAAATGTTCTATTATTTTGAAAAGTACATTAATTGATTTCCGGTTGTAGGTTTTGGTTTGCTTGGCGCACTGAACGCTGGTTTGGCAGCTCGTGTGTTGTTGAATGTCAAACCGCGTCCTCTGTTGGTGTGATTTTCCGAACAGCTCCATTCATTGGTTTCAAAGTAGATTTATATTTATGACGAGGACACTTTCATTATTTTCATAATTAATGTTGGTTTGTAGCCTTATGTGTAGGCTATCACAAGTGTATCTAAGCTAGGCAAAGATGTATGCTACTACTAAAGTTATTAGATTACAAAACAGCTAATTAGATCTGTCTCCACATAGTGCTGTGATCACGTGTAAACCAGAATTACATTAACGTAATTTATACTGGACTACTTCTAATTAGATTTTTGTTATGTTTAAGACCTGAAGTTTTATCTTTCTGGTGTGTCGAGATACAGCATCACAATCAGAATTAAAAATCCTTTATTAGTCCCACAATGGGGACATTTACCTTGTTACAGCAAAAGAACAAGAAAGTAAAGTGGTGAGTACACACTAATTAAATAGAATAAAATAGAGTAAAAGTAGTATAAGTACAAAGTCGTCGATAAGAAATTGTAAAAGTGAATATTGCACATGGCAGTGATAATTGCAGAAGTTATAAAAAGTGAATATATTGCACATTGCAGTGATACTTGCACAACAGTGGTGGAATAGTCTGTTCTTGGTGTGGTGGTCTACATACACAAGATGCAATTATTAACAATTATTATTTAGTAAATGATAATTGTGCATCGTTTAGCTGACTATGACATTTTCCATTATTTGTTTTAGTAGTGTGTACAATAGATGTTTAAGATAACCTATTGTTTATGAAAGAAAAACAGGAAGAACCTGCTGCACCAGACATCAAAAGCTCTCCAGCTGTTCTGAAGTTTGTTTCCTTTGGCAGGGCATTAAAACAGGGCCAGGCCGCAGGACACATGCCAAGAGTTATGAATATTCAGCTACTAAAGGCAACCTTTAGCTCACTATGAAAAGCTGCATGTTATGTTAGTGTTTTGTAAATATTCCACAATATTTGATTATATTCAAAACAAGGAGAGATGTTACTTTGATCTTTGCATGTTATCGAGGCATAAACTGTAATTATAAGCTTTGTGTCGCTTACTCACTCACTGCTCAAAAGTGTTGCTGACATACAAGATATTACAGCTCATGCACTAAACCTTATCTTCTATTACCTAAACAAAGCAGCTCTGCCTGTAGGAACATCGGATGAGTATCGTCTGTGCTGCTGGAAGAACAATCTTATTTCCTGTGAAAATGGTACTATATCATAGTGTCCCAGTTTCACCAGCATACCTTGATGAATGTGGAGTGCAGCTATATTGCTCTTCCTGTCAATTTGTCTGCCATTTGACTTCTTCACAGATTTCTCTGTGGCTGACAGGATGAGCCGACATTTGCATAGCTCATTGATGGCAGCTTTCTTTGATCCTCCCTGCCGTGCCTAATTATCACCATATCTTTATGTAGCCCGGCTCCATGGATTCCGCTTCTTTACAAGGTATCTGTCCCTTATCCTCATCCTCTGTCTCCCACTCCCTCTAAACATCCCACTTAAACAGATGACATACATATGGGATGCAAAAAAAAAAAAAATCTCAAGCAGAAACAACTGTGTGCATGCAGTTTCTGACAGGATAACTGGGAACAGAAAGAGTCTTTAAAGAGCAATGTTCACTTGGATAAAAGTCCTGTTCATCATCAAAGGCTGTCATGCAGATGAAGAATTGAGAAGCCCTGACACAGTTTAACTTTTATTAGCTCTTATTACGCATTTGCACAAAGGATGTGGATCATTATTCTGGCAAAAGTGCAGAGTATTTCTCATTTTGCATCAATCAATGCACTTTAAGATCATATCAATGTAAATCCAAACCTCTTTCATCTGTGATTTTATACTCAGAGAAATGAGTGATAGTTTCCACGATTTTGTGTGCAGCTCTGTTCAGTTTCTTCTTAACATGCCTATAAGTTAATTCCCTCCTTATGTGAATCACCATTGGCACATGCAGCAATATTCCATTGCTTTCAGCCATGTACCTGAACAACGGTTGAGAGGATAAACATCAGACTGTTTGTTTTGTTTGGAGTTTTCTGACATTTTCAAACTGCTTGAAACAGTGATAAAACACTGCAACAATAACGCTTTTCACTTTTCTTCTTTCTGCCTTTTGATTGCCTCTTAACAGCTGCCTGGATTTGGAGCAACTACAGTCAAAAGGGGAAAAGAAATGCCTCCAGACAGAGCAATTATGGGTTTATTTACCATGCCCGTACCTACAGCAATCTCTTGCTCTATCATCATTTTTTTTCTCTTCACTTTGTGATCATTGATTAGACAAAAGTAGAGCTTCTTCGTGTGATTCATCTCACATAAAAATGTCATTGACATATAAAAATACGGGCCCCAAAGATACAGCTGCATTAAAGGGATAATTCACAGAAATGACAGTTAGGCTTCCTTAATGAAAAGAGGGCTTTGAGGTCTTGATTCGAGTATAAATCTTTTGCCTGATCCTAACGGAAGACAGTATATAATCAAAACCACCAACATTTCATTTGTAATTTGCTCAATACAAGTCAAGAAAGGTAATTATAAGTGTGACAGCAATAGGATTGAGTAGAAAGGAAGCGTGTGAATAAAGATGAACTTCAATGTTTGCTTTCCTTTTACATTCAGGAACAGCCTGCAGAACTCACCTTTGAAGTGGAGTGAAAAAGCTGTTGCTCAACAACAAACAAAGGGCACATTGTCTGAACCCGGCAGCTGACATGCAAAGCGGCAGAGCATTCACAGAATGCAAAACATGTTCATACGAACAATGGAGCCACTGATCTGTTCGTGTAAACTGTGCATACGACTGATACATTTCAAAACTGAATCATCTTTCAACAGTTGTTTTTAGGGCAAATTGGAGGCAGCCATATCACTTTGAGTCCCGTGCAAGAGCCTGTCTCATAAAGGAGGACTACTGTGTTAAAGTAGAAACTGGATCGGCTCTTTTTACCTACAGATCTGCAAATGTACATTTGACATTTGTGGAGGTTTATTGATTTATTCAGCAGTTATTTAGATAACCAACATGAGACAAGATAAACTGCAATCTGGTTTTTATTTTATTTTACTGTGGCCATTTTTCACTTAATACTTTATCACATATGATAAAACACACTATATAAAACAAGTTTTTTCCATATTTAAAACTGTATGACAGCAGCTGTGCGCCACCAAGTGGTGGCCCGAAGGCTTTGTTAAGATTTCAACACACGCACGCACGCACGCACGCACGCACACACACACACACGCACGCACGCATAAACAATATTGTTTATTACAAAGTTATATACAAAATAAAGTCACAATGAAGACATTAATCCAGTTTGAAGAGGATTTGTTGTTAACATAAATATAGAACTGACAAAGATAACTGAACACATGAACAGCGTAAACAAAAAAACCTGCCATGTTTAAGGGACAGTTCACATTTCTCAACATGAACATTATCTTATTCTACAGATACTGTGGATGGAGGCAGCTCAGGGAGCTGGCAACCTGTATGAGAGAAATGAACGGCAGAAAATGGAAGTTAAGAAACACACATTTCCATCTCAATAAGATATCTTCGATAGAATCCAGACTGAGCTAATATGTACGCAGTGATATCAATACAAGAAAGTAACTCATGCCAATAATGTGTCAATACAAATGTGAACTATCCCTTTAACATGGGAACCAAAAGAAGCTGGCACTGTTATGGTTAAAGTTAAATGTTACATAAAAAAATCCAAACAGAGTAAACAGGACATTCAAGCATTAGGTTCTCCGTCTCAAACCAAACTGCCTGAACGGAAACCGACTTGGTCTTTTAAGGTAGCAACACCATCAGATATAAAGTCTTGTGTTATCGATAGCATTTGTTAAAACAATGTTACTTGCCAATCAATTTAACACAATTCTGCCAAATGAATTGATTAAGCTTTATAAAAAGATGTAAGCGGATAGAGAGCTCATGAACAATCATGCGTCAGCCTTTGGGCATTGTAATAAGTTCAGTAACCGTTGTCCAGGTTAGCCTTTTCCTCCCTCTGTTTAGCCACCGTTTGGTGCATAGCCTCCAGAAACCGCTCAAGATTTGTTGTCGGTGTCTGCAGGAAACAACAAACTGCATTAAAAAAAAACCAATACGACTCTTGTCTTCCAACACTTCTTAGAACAAAATCAAACGCTTACCTTTACAAACAGAGCGTGGGCTAGGAATGGTAACTTCCTGAGTGCTCTTCCACTCAAACCTTTGCTTTTTCTGGAAATGTTAAGAAAAACAACATTAGCCTCTGGCTCTTTCAGTTCTCACTGGCACTCAATGTTATGACTAGAGCACAGAGGCGGTGTGATTTGGCTTCTATTGCATTATGGGAGGCTGTACTCACATAGCAATGTTCCTCAGGGTCAGACTGTGTTCGGACACCTCACTCTTTGCAAAGCCCATCGTCTCGAGCTCAAACATGGTAAACAGCTGCTGCCGGGGGTAGATGATCTGGCACTGTACACATCACACATCATGAAGCACAGACTTTATTATCTCACCCTGTTAAATTAAAATGTTGCTTTTGTACTGTTGCTGCTTATTTTCCCCTTTTAATTGTAGAGTTTCTTATTAGGGAGTTTTTCCCTGTGCGGTGCGAGGGTCTAAGGACAGAGGGTGTCGTATGCTGTACAGCAGGGGTGGGGAATCTTTTTCCTATCATTCTAAAAAAAAATTATATTTTTTAATAACATCCTTCGAGGGCCGTACTAATTATTGAACTCATAACCTCTGCACATTTGTTTTAAGACACAGACCATTAATTTCTCCTTTCTTTTATGCTGTGCAAAAAAGCAACTTTTTTATCCATGTATCTTTCTGTTTTATCAGAAAACAATCCTTTATTAGTCCCACAACGGGGAAATGTATCTCATCACAGCAAAAGAACATATGAAGTAAAAAGGCAGTAAACAATGATTAAATAGAATAAAAAATAATATAAGTACCAAATGGTTATATAAATAAATTTGATTTTGATTTGATTTATAAGAGTTGCAGCGATTAGTTCATCGAGAGAAAAATAATCACAAACTAATTTGATAATCGATTAATCGTTTGTCATTTTTCATGCGAAAATGGCAGAAAATGCTGTTTCAGCCTCAAATGTGGAGATTTCCTGCTTTTCTCCGTTTTATATCATATTAAACTATATATCTTTGTGTTTTGGACTGACAAAACAAAATGTTTAAAGACATCACCTTGGACATTGTTCACTATTTTCTGACATTTATTGACCAAACAATTAATTGACGATGCTAGGAAATAATCTGCAGATTAATTAAGAATGATAATAGATACTATGGTTTTAATAGGGTTTAACATTATTACTATCTTTTACATATTATTTATATTTTCCATTGTATTTACACATACTGCAAAATATCAGCATGCCCAAAAAAATTATTTTATACAAACAAAAAAGGAATAAACAAATCTGCAGATTTTGTTTCGCAACATTAAATATCAATTTGTTTCAAAAACATCCTGGAATCTAGTGCCGTCTTCCAGATATTAGTGCAGCACTCTACATTACTTTTGCGCTGCTGTTTTAACACTTTGCCGACCTAACCATTGTTAAGGCAGAGGTGTTTTGCATTATAAATTATGAATAATTGCAAATAATTAAAGAATGTTGCTCGATTGTTGGATCACCTTCATCAGCTCCTCCAGGCAGGAGAGGTAGATGTTGTAGATGCCCTTCTCTGATGGAGGTCCGATGTACTGCTTGATGTCAGCTCTGTCCACAAACGCCAAGTCTATCTTTTCTGTCACGTTGGAGGTCGTCAGGATCACGACGTTGGAATGTCTGAAATATGAGCCCAAAAGTCAACACAAAACAGAATTGTGTAAGTTATTACTTCGTAAGTCTGATTTTCAAGTGAATTTATAAGAAAGCTAAACTAAAGCTTAAAGTGGCATATGCTTTGAGAGGTTTTAAAACAGGACGTAGACTGTTTTGCTTCCTGACCGTTTGATCTGGTCCAGTTGAGTGAGAACGGAGTTGACCACTCGGATGGCGTCAGAGGGCTCGGTTCCCGCCTGGCAGGCACTCCTACATGCTGTCAGACTCTCCACCTAGCCACCATTACAAACATGTTCACAAAAGGAGCAGCATTAGTCACAGCAGCGTGAGATAATTCGGGTACAACAAGTGCACAACACATCCTTCCGTTTCATCTCAGTGAATCTGGAAGAGAGTCATTCAATTCATTTTAGGGGCTCAGATGAGACAGATTCCAATACAAGTTTATTTCCAAGAAGCAGATTTTTACCTCATCAATCAGAACAAACACGAGAGCGTCTTTGTCGTCAATCAGTTGTCGGATCTTTTGAAACATCTTTGTGACCAGCTTACCGCTCTGTAACAAAGAGGCATGGTGAAAATAAGTTCAGTCCCATCAAGAACATCCTCCATTCAAATAATGAAACATAAAAGGAGCCAGGTGTACCTCTGAGAACCACTTTGAGAACAAGCTGTGGCTGTTTATCTCGACAAATTGCCCATAAGAATACCTGCAGGGAGAGGAGTGTACAATGAAATGAAAAGAGCAGGTGTAGTTACTGCTGAAGCGGTTTCACTAAATTGAAAATTGTCTTACCGACTTGACAGTCTGATTGACAGCTTCTGGGCGAGAGCTTTGCAGAGTGACGTTTTCCCTGTGCCTGGGGGTCCTAAATGTGGAGATACACAAAGTGAAAAACAACTGAATTTACACACATCATCTCTGACACGACCTCAAACAGATACAATTTACTGTAATACATCATTAGTTATTTACCGTGAAGCAGCACAACACGGTTCCACGAAATCAGGTTGCTGTTGACATTTTTGTCTGAGAAGTAAATTGTTGTTGTGACATAATCCAGGAGCTGAAAAAAAATTAAAACAATGTGAGGTTAAGCAGTGAAAAAAATATGTTATCATGTTTGCTCAACTGCTAGTTTTTTACCTGGGTTTTGACTCCACTCTCATACACCAGACTCTCCCATATCCCATGGAATT
The DNA here is from genome assembly GCF_900634415.1 of Cottoperca gobio. NCBI lineage: Eukaryota > Metazoa > Chordata > Actinopteri > Perciformes > Bovichtidae > Cottoperca > Cottoperca gobio. The sequence continues at coordinate 12,196,624 of NC_041370.1, read as the reverse complement.
CAGCTGTTAAAAAGAGATCAAGTCATTTTAGGAGGATACTCAGCAAATACTGCGATGTAAGTGTGATGAGCCAAAGCTAATAGATAGACACTTGCATAGTACAAATTAAAATATTGAAACACCATAATTATTACTGTTACTGTGCCTTTAAATTAAAGCCTGAACCAGAATGTACACTATATGACCAACAGTATTGGGCCACTCCTTTCAGGTGTTTCATTCAGTCCCATTGCCACAGGTGTATAAAATCAAGCACCGAGCCATGCCTTTACAAACATGTGAGAAACAATGGCTCGTTCTAAAGAGATCACTGAATTTGAACGTGCTTCTGTAATAGGATGCCACCGTTGCAACAACAAGTCAGTTCGTGAAATGTCTTCCCTCCTAGATATTCTACGATCAACTGTAAGTGGTATTATTGCAAAGTGGAAACGTTTAGGAACCACAGCAACTAAAGCTGTAAAGTAAAGATACAGAGCGTGGTCGCCGAGTGCTGAGGCACATAGTGCGTAAATCTCTTTTTGATTATGGAACACTCCCTTAAAAAAGGTGGTTATACAACACTTGTAGTTTTCTTCATGACAGTGAAAGGAGGCTTTGATCAGCTTGGATTCACATTGGTTAGAATGGATTCTAACGATATCAGCTTATTCCAGATATATCAGAATCTGTGTATACGTCGGCCTATAACTAACAAGAAATGACAGTAAAGAAATACCAAACTAGCTTGGAGGTTATTTAGAAACACTGTCTTGTTTATGTTATGGCTTCAAAAATAAGATAAGATAAAAAACCTTTATTGATCCCCAGCAGGGAAATGAGGTTGTTGCAGCAGTACAAAGATAGTGAAAGTAAGAATAATAATTTCCACATGGGGGACAATAAAGTCTAAAGTAAAGTATGAAATAAGACAAACAATGAACGTAGCGATAGCGCTGCTGCAACAGGCTGCCAACACTCTGCGTCCGGAAGTAGGGCGGGCTATAATTCATATTCTTCATATGTAACATGAGTCCAAACTGACCACAACATCTCTTCTACGTTTTTATAGCCACCTTTGAAGCCTACAGGAAGTGTCAGCGTACTTCAGTCCTTTTTTACATCTACGTAGCACCTGATTCAGCTGCAAATTGTTGGAACATCCGCAGAGAACCCCCTCACCTACAGGAGGTGTTTCATACTTTTTAGGTCTATTTTTAGGTGGTGCATGCCTAAATAATAATCCAATGGTTTACACTGTAGAATGATCGCTTCCTGATTTAAGATTTTCCTGGCTGCCTGACTTCAACTGGAAATAAACTGTGCCATCTATCACAATGTCCGGCGGTGTCACCTGCTGGCAGCAACCAGTGATTGGCTGCTGAAAGCTCCTCATCCTCCTCCAAACTGAGTGTGCTGGGTCCATCCTCATTCAGAGTGAAGATGTGAACAGAGACAGCACAGCTCTTCAAATCAAGGGGCTGAGCGGGGAAATCATTGGAAAACAATAATAAAACAACTGCAAACATTATGACTTCATCATGAAAAAAACAAAAACAAATGATATATAGATGATGGAAAATATTCACAAAGCAAACTAAAATAACAGACCTGTGTTACCAGTTCATCGATATCAACTATAGCCACAGATTCCACATGTTTCTGCAGGTAATCCTCATCAAACTCTGTCCATCTGTACTCTCCAAAAACCATGCTGTGGCGATTCAGTAGCGCCAGAACATGAATCCTCACTTCAGACAGTTTAGCTGTGCTGAAATGTAAACAAGAATGGGAAAAACGCAATTACATAATTTGTTATTATTAGGATAATACATTAACTGATTATTTTCCCACCTGTGATGGCTGATATCATACAATGCCAATATGAATATTGGTTGCTAGAGTAAGAGGCACTTCAGGCATTTCCAATTGGATGTATCACGGTATCACTTCTCTTTAGAACATGTTACCTATTGTAGTGTGTATTGTAGTGTGTGACATGTTGTATTTATCGGTTTGTGTTTTTTGTTGTAACAATTGCTCTGTGCTTTGCTCTGGACTCCATTCACTGACATGTTTTAAACTACTCAGCGTACCCACCTGTGAGATTTAACATGGACCTCCACATGGATGTTTTGTTTCTGGTTTTCCACCTCCATTCTTTCACCGTCCATCCCTGCAAAACTGTGGACAACAGAGCAACAATCATACAAGCTGCATTTCCATATCCTAAACATTAGCTTAGTAACTTAAGTTGGCGATGTTGCACATTAACGGTGGCTAGCTAACATAGCTGGCTAACGTTAACATCCCTCAAATAGCATCTAAAGCTACAGTTCGCTACATTTACAAAACTGTAATCATACCTTACACCATTTACGTTACCAATCTGTTTACTTGTATCAACCAAAGTTGTGGTAACGTTGCCAAAGAAACTACCGACGGTCCTCTGTGCTGTCAAAAAGCCGACAACATTCGCTCAAATTCAGCGCGCTGAATTGTTGAACCGGAAATACATCATTTGTTTTGGGTATCACTTCCGCCTGCTGCTAGTTTGCTTGTTTTAAAGAGTAAACTAGAGTAAAGCTAGCGACCACTGGCAATATAATTGGAATAAAGACAAGTCTTCTGATATAAATACGGAGAAATGGGGAAAAAGCACAAGAAACATAAGCCGGAGTGGAGAACAGTTGATGGTACCTGAGTGCATATTTGACTATTAGTTACTGCAGCGCTTTTGTTCCAGTTAGCTTTATGTTAGCTATCTTAGCTTAGCTGGCTAGCTCAAATGGAAAAGACATCAGATTTACATTGTGTTTGTTTTGTTTGTAAACATCTGCCATAATCAACCAAAACAGTGCAAATTGCACATAGTTCTAGTACAATATCCTGCTGAAATCATGAGTTAATCAGTTCGTTATAATTCAATATATTAAATATGTTTCGTTTGTTATTGTTTGTTTATTGATCCCGGATGATAATTGGTTTACGTTACAGTTACTCCCATTCTAGAATAGACATATACATATGTACAGATACAATATAAAAAATAAGTATGTTAAAATATGTATCTACAATTTATAGCTACAGTGTAAAACAAACTGTCAAGCAAACACTAGCTTTGAATTACCTCCACCAAAACAACACAGTATAATGCAATACAACCCAATCACACAACATACAGTGGAGGTTTCCTACAGACAGAGAAGCTACAGGTTATTATAGCTACTTTTTTTTATTACAATTCACACCGTATTTATTTAAAGTAATAGTAGACAAATTACAGTATTCCTACCATACTAATAAATACTTATTTTACTGTTACTCTATTTTATTCTATTTAATTATTGTGTACTTGCCACTTTACTTTCTTGTTCTTTTGCTGTAACAAGGTACATTTCCCCATTGTGGGACTAATAAAGGAACTGAACATAATTCCACATGCTCACCTACTCCCTTGTACCATGATTTTATCTAAACTATCGCCTCCATGTTGTTTATTTTGCTTGTAGACCATGAGGACAAGGCTCTTGAGAAGCCCCTGAAACTTGTGCTCAAAGTTGGAGGAAGTGAGGTGACGGAGCTCTCTGGTTCGGGCCATGACTCCAGCTACTACGACGACAGATCAGACCATGACCGGGAACGCCACAAAGAGAAAAAGAAGAAGAAGAAGAAAAAGTCTGAAAAGGATAAAGACAAATATGTGGATGATGACGAGAGAAGACGGCGGAAGGTTAGTTTACAACAGAATATAATAAATAATTTACCATATGCGTCTTATGTTTTGTGCCTCTATACGTAAAAAGAATGGCTTTTATCCAATCATAGGAGGAAAAGAGGAAAAAGAGAGAGCGCGAGCAGAATGAATCAGAGGCAGCAGCTTCTACTGCGGCCAGCAGCGTCGGTGTGCCTGTTGAACCTTTCACATTGCCAAAAAGTATCAATATTGGATTAGAAGTAAGTAAGCTTAACTTTAGCATGACATTTATGACCAAAACATTTTAAATGATTCCCTCACTCACAACATGACTATCTCATCAGCCAGAAGAGAAGAAAAAGAAGAAAGAGCGCGAGAGAGAGAGAGAGTTTGAGCTAGAGGACGAAATGGATGAGTTTAACCCCAATCTGAAGTTGGAAGGAGATCAGCAAGGAGACAGGCCGGTCCGAGCATGCAGGACACAACAAGGTAAGAATGCCTATGTCTATGAGGACAATATAAATGATATACATTATTTGGCAAGCAAACATTACATTTTATTCTAGCACTTACTCACTTTTTAATGTGTTCATAAATATCTGTATTTTTCTTTACGTTTGCCCAATGCAGAGAGTGAATCCACTCCTCGTCAACAACTGCTGGAGCACTTTCTGAGGCAGTTGCAGAGGTGAGAAACACTCATTTCGGTCTTATTGCTGCATCCACCTGTAATGTCGGCCTTCTGTCTTTCTGCCACAGCTCCTGAAGAGCTTTAACAAGATCACAGTCGATACCTTAAAGATCCAGAAGCATAAAGACTTAAGAGTAGGGCGAGCCCTGATGTTTTTGGTGAACCCCTTCTCCTTTAACATAAAATCATCTCGCACACCTACACAAGAACTACTCATAAATAAGTTGGCATATTGCCATGATATTTACTGAGCACAATCACACTCACCAAAAGATGAAACCTTGGACACACACTGAGCTTTCTCTTTTACATCACTCTCTGTTCAAAATGTCACCTTTCCCTATACAGCATGTCAAATTGACAGATCGACACTAAATTACCTGAGCACATACAGTATAATGGCCTAAGGGGACTAACCCCTTTTGATTTTTATGACTTTCCTCTAGCCCCTGCAAGACTAAGAATAACAACTGTAGCATTTCTTGTTTGTTCCATACAACACCTACATGAAAAATATGTGGTCTGGTTCTTTAAATCACAGCACGAGCCAGATCTATTCTATTGATTGTATTGACCTGACAGATAACGTGCGCCGACGTGATCTGAACACTTGCACTCAAAAAGACAAGTCTAAACAAATCTTTAGGTCGGCGCTGTACTGAATAATGTCGTGCATCACTTGTCTTTCCAGGAAAGACCCCCATGGATTCTTCTCATTTCCAGTAACAGATGCGATCGCTCCCGGTTACTCAATGATCATCAAACATCCCATGGACTTCAGCACTATGAAAGACAAGATTATGAACAATGACTACAACACGGTTACAGAATTCAAGGTGAGGATACTGTTCAACACAAGGAGAGAGTTTGGCTGGTGATTATGTATTTCTTTTGAGAGTATTATAAAGTGTAAGAAAGCATGCGTAAACCAAGTTTGCCTTCATACCTGTTTTTTTTTGCCTTCAGGCGGACTTTAAACTGATGTGTGACAATGCCATGGTGTACAACAGACCAGAGACGGTCTATTACAAGGCTGCCAAGAAACTGCTCCATACAGGATTCAAGATGATGAGCAAGGTAATCAGGTCAAATGGTCAAATTTGGCCACGTCTTGTGGTTTGGCTTCACTTCCATTTTATTTTAGCTTTTGATCATGTATTTCTTTTACAGGTAACGTTTCACTACTGATAGGCGTTTAAACTTCTAGACTTAAACTTAAATACTGAAATGAAATAAATCAAATTGTCAATGTAATATGTCAACATATAAACAAGTGACTTGAGTCATTTGCATTGTGTTGAAATATATTCCATAAATTGTACACCTGATTTTTAATATGGGAATTTGTATTACAGCAGTACAGAGTACAGTAATGATGTCACCCGTATGAATACAATGGAATATATTCCAAGCACTATGATATTTCCCACTTCCCAGCAGCTGAGTTGTATGATCCCTATAAATACATTAAACTCAAGTCTCGGTGATATGATTTGACTGTAATGTCAAAGATATAGTTCAGTTTTAGGGTGAATTTCCCCTTTAAATCATCACACAACTTCCCACTGTCCCTTTCTATTCCCTCTCCTCATGTATCCTTACATTTCCAGTTAAGCAGATAAAGTTAAGTGCTGCCCTTTTTCCCTCTGCCCTGTGTACAGGAGCGCCTGCTGGCTCTGAAACGCAGCATGTCTTTCATGCAGGAAATGGACTACACCCAGCAGGCAGCCATTTTGGGAGGTGAAGATCTTGAATCTGATGTACCTCCTCCAGAGATAAACCCCCTCCCAGTGGAATCAGCTAAGAAGTCCAAGAAACAACCAGTCAAAGACTTGAAGGAAGTCATCAGGTATTCCTTTTTCTATAATAAATGAGACTTTTTGTTTACATTTAAGGAATGCAATGTAATTAGAAAGTCCAGGAGGAAAGTCCTGAGCAGTGTAATGATCCGGTAACGCTGTCACTTTTGTTGTCTCAGTTACCTGTTTGAACCAGAGGGAAACGCTTGCAGCTTGACTGACAGCACAGCGGAGGAACATGTGCTGGCGCTCGTTGAGCATTCTGCAGACGAAGCGCGGGATCGGATCAACAGATACATGCCCAACTCCAAGGTTTTCCTCTTAACTTATATGTGTATACATTTTTCATTTATACAGTTGGGTCCATAAATATTTGGACATTGACACAATTTTCATCATTTTGGCTCTGTACACGACCACAATGGACTTGAAATTAAACAATCAATATGTACTTTAAGTGCAGACTTTCAGCTTTAATTTGCGGGTATTTACATCCAAATCAGATGAATGGTGGAGGAATTACAAGACATTTTATACGAGGTATCCCCTTTTTAACAGACCAAAAGTAATTGGCTGTTCAGCTGTTCCATGGCCAGGTGTGTGTTATTACCTCGTTAGTTCATTTACAAGGAGCAGATAAAAGGTCTAGAGTTCATTTCAAGTGTGGTATTTGCATTTGAAATGTGTTGCTGTCAACTCTCAATATGAAGTCCAACGAGCTGTCACTATCAGTGAAGCAAGACAACATTAGGCTCAAACATCAAAACAAACCCATCAGAGAAATATCAAAAACATTAGGTGTGGCCAAATCAACTGTTTGGTACATTCTTAAAAAGAAAGAACGCACTGGTGAGCTCAGCAACACCAAAAGATCTGGAAGACCACTGGGAGACAACTGTGGTGGATGACAGAAGAATTCTTCTCCTGGTGAAGAGAAACCCCTTCACAACAGTTGGCCAGATCAAGAACACTCTCCAGGAGGTACAGTCGGTGTATCTGTGTCAAAGTGAACAATCAAGAGAAGACTTCACCAGAGTAAATACAGAGGGTTCACCACACCATGTAAACCATGGTGAGCCTCAAAAACAGGAAGAGCAGATTAGAGTTTGCTAAAACACATCTAAAACAGCCTGTAAAGTTCTGGATCAACATCCTGTGGACAGATGAGACAAAGATCAACTTGTACCAGAATGATGGGAAGAGAAGGAACTGCTCATGATCCAAAGCACACCACCTCATCAGTGAAGCATGGTGGTGGTCGTGTTATGGCGTGGGCATGTATGGCTGCCAATGGAACTTTTGTCAGCAGGATGAACTCTGAAGTGTTTCGGGCAACACAATCTGCTCATATTCAGCCAAATGCTTCAGAACTCATTGGACGGCGCTTCACATACTGCGAAAGCAACCAAATAGTTTTTTAAGACAAAGAAGTGGAATGTTCTGCAAAGGCCAAGTCAGTCACCTGACCTGAATCCAATAGTAGTTTGTAGTGACAACATATTTTCTCTGTTGTGTGTTTTCAGATGGGCTACTTGCGTAAAGAAGCAGACAGTTCTCTTCTATATACGGTTGTAAATCGGCTTGATCC